>NW_025725718.1:0-300000 GCF_021461395.2 Schistocerca americana | reverse complement strand
GTAACGTTCAGGGCTTCCTAATGACGATGGGACACTCAAATTGCGTCGAGATTCAATACATCGTCCTCCAGCCGACTTGTCTCCATGGGGATATAACTGCCTCCGGCCTCTTATGTTCGCTCTCATGTGAGTCTAGATTTTCGAATCCGACGCGAAACTGATTGTTAATTGTAACGTTCAGGGCTTCCTAATGACGATGGAACACTCAAATTGCCTCGAGATTCAATACATCGGCATTCAGACGATTTGTCTCCAAGGGTCTATTGCTGCCTCGGGCACCGTATGGTCGTTCCCCTGTGAGTCAACATTTTAGAATCCGACGCTAAACTGATAGTTAAATGTAATGCTCAGGGCCTCTTAATGACGATGGAACACTCATTTTGCGTCGAGAGTCAATACATCTTCCTCCAGCCGACTTGTCTACAAGGGGATATTGCTGCCTCGGGCTCCATGTGGTCCGTCTCCTGTGAGTCTAGATTTTCGAATCCGACGCAAAAATGATAGTTAATTGTAACCTTCAGGGCCTTCTAATGACGATGGAACACTCACATTGCGTCGACATTCAACGCATCGGCCTCCAGCCGACTTGTCTCCAAGGGTCTAATGCTGCCTCGGGCACCTTATGGTCGTTCTCTTGTAAGTCTATATTTTCGAATCCGACGCAAACCTGATAGTTCTTTATAACGGTCAGGGCCACCTAATGACGATGGAACACTCAAATTGCGTCGATATTCAATACATCGGCCTCCAGTCGATTTGTCTCCAAGGGTCTATTGCTGCCTCGGGCACCTTATGGTCGTTCTCCTGTGAGTCTAGATTTTCGAATCCGACGCAAAAATGATAGTTAATTGTAACTTTTAGGGCCTCCTAATGACGATGGAACACTCAAATTGCGTCGAGATTCAATACATCGGCCTCCAGCCTACATGTCTCCAAGGGTCTGTTGCTGCCTCGGGCACCTTATGTTCGTTCTCCTGTGAGTTTAGATTATGGAATCCGACGCAAAAATGATAGTTACTTGTAACATTTAGGGCCTCCTAATGACGATGGAACACTCAAATTGCGTCGAGATTCAATACATCGGCCTCCAGCCGACTTGTATCCAAGGGTCTAATGCTGCCTCGGGCACCTTATGGTCGTTCTCTTGTAAGTCTAGATTTTCGAATCCGACGCAAAAATGATAGTTAATTGTAACGTTCAGGGCCTCCTAATGACGATGGAACTCTCAAATTGCGTCGAGATGCAATACATCGTCCTCCAGCCGACTTGTCTCCAAGGGTCTATTGCTGCCTCGGGCACCTTATGGTCGTTCTCCTGTGAGTTTATATTATCGAATCCGACACAAAAATGATAGTTAACTGTAACGTTCAGGGCTTCCTAATGACGATGGGACATTCAAATTGCGTCGAGATTCAATACATCGTCCTCCAGCCGACTTGTCTCCATGGGGATATAACTGCCTCCGGCCTCTTATGTTCGCTCTCATGTGAGTCTAGATTTTCGAATCCGACGCGAAACTGATTGTTAATTGTAACGTTCAGGGCTTCCTAATGACGATGGAACACTCAAATTGCCTCGAGATTCAATACATCGGCACTCAGCCGATTTGTCTCCAAGGGTCTGTTGCTGCCTCGGGCACCGTATGGTCGTTCCCCTGTGAGTCAACATTTTAGAATCCGACGCAAAACTGATAGTTAAATGTAATGCTCAGGGCCTCTTAATGACGATGGAACACTCAAATTGCGTCGAGAGTCAATACATCTTCCTCCAGCCGACTTGTCTCCAAGGGGATATCGCTGCCTCGGGCACCACATGGTCCGTCTCCGGTGATTCTACGTTTTCGCATCCGACGCAAAACTCATAGTTAACTGTAACGTTCAGGGCCTCCTATTGGCGATGGAACACTCCAATTGCGTCGAGATTCAATACATCGACCTCCAGCGGACTTGTCTCCAAGGGTCTATTGCTGCCTCGGGCACCTTATGGTCGTTCTCCTGTGAGTCTAGATTTTCGAATCCGACGCAAAAATGATAGTTAATTGTAACGTTCAGGGCCTCCTAATGACGATGGAACTTTCAAATTGCGTCGAGATTCAATACATCGTCCTCCAGCCGACATGTCTCGAAGGGTCTATTGCTGCCTCGGGCACCTTATGGTCGTTCTCCTGTGAGTTTAGATTATCGAATCCGACACAAAAATGATAGTTAATTGTAACGTTCAGGGCTTCCTAATGACGATGGGACACTCAAATTGCGTCGAGATTCAATACATCGTCCTCCAGCCGACTTGTCTCCATGGGGATATAACTGCCTCCGGCCTCTTATGTTCGCTCTCATGTGAGTCTAGATTTTCGAATCCGACGCGAAACTGATTGTTAATTGTAACGTTCAGGGCTTCCTAATGACGATGGAACACTCAAATTGCCTCGAGATTCAATACATCGGCATTCAGCCGATTTGTCTCCAAGGGTCTATTGCTGCCTCGGCCACCGTATAGTCGTTCCCCTGTGAGTCAACATTTTAGAATCCGACGCTAAACTGATAGTTAAATGTAATGCTCAGGGCCTCTTAATGACGATGGAACACTCATTTTGCGTCGAGAGTCAATACATCTTCCTCCAGCCGACTTGTCTACAAGGGGATATTGCTGCCTCGGGCTCCATGTGGTCCGTCTCCTGTGAGTCTAGATTTTCGAATCCGACGCAAAAATGATAGTTAATTGTAACCTTCAGGGCCTTCTAATGACGATGGAACACTCACATTGCGTCGACATTCAACGCATCGGCCTCCAGCCGACTTGTCTCCAAGGGTCTAATGCTGCCTCGGGCACCTTATGGTCGTTCTCTTGTAAGTCTATATTTTCGAATCCGACGCAAACCTGATAGTTCTTTATAACGGTCAGGGCCACCTAATGACGATGGAACACTCAAATTGCGTCGATATTCAATACATCGGCCTCCAGTCGATTTGTCTCCAAGGGTCTATTGCTGCCTCGGGCACCTTATGGTCGTTCTCCTGTGTGTCTAGATTTTCGAATCCGACGCAAAAATGATAGTTAATTGTAACTTTTAGGGCCTCCTAATGACGATGGAACACTCAAATTGCGTCGAGATTCAATACATCGGCCTCCAGCCTACATGTCTCCAAGGGTCTGTTGCTGCCTCGGGCACCTTATGTTCGTTCTCCTGTGAGTTTAGATTATGGAATCCGACGCAAAAATGATAGTTACTTGTAACATTTAGGGCCTCCTAATGACGATATAACACTCAAATTGCGTCGAGATTCAATACATCGGCCTCCAGCCGACTTGTATCCAAGGGTCTAATGCTGCCTCGGGCACCTTATGGTCGATCTCTTGTAAGTCTAGATTTTCGAATCCGACGCAAAAATGATAGTTAATTGTAACGTTCAGGGCCTCCTAATGACGATGGAACTCTCAAATTGCGTCGAGATGCAATACATCGTCCTCCAGCCGACTTGTCTCCAAGGGTCTATTGCTGCCTCGGGCACCTTATGGTCGTTCTCCTGTGAGTTTATATTATCGAATCCGACACAAAAATGATAGTTAACTGTAACGTTCAGGGCTTCCTAATGACGATGGGACATTCAAATTGCGTCGTGATTCAATACATCGTCCTCCAGCCGACTTGTCTCCATGGGGATATAACTGCCTCCGGCCTCTTATGTTCGCTCTCATGTGAGTCTAGATTTTCGAATCCGACGCGAAACTGATTGTTAATTGTAACGTTCAGGGCTTCCTAATGACGATGGAACACTCAAATTGCCTCGAGATTCAATACATCGGCACTCAGCCGATTTGTCTCCAAGGGTCTGTTGCTGCCTCGGGCACCGTATGGTCGTTCCCCTGTGAGTCAACATTTTAGAATCCGACGCAAAACTGATAGTTAAATGTAATGCTCAGGGCCTCTTAATGACGATGGAACACTCAAATTGCGTCGAGAGTCAATACATCTTCCTCCAGCCGACTTGTCTCCAAGGGGATATCGCTGCCTCGGGCACCACATGGTCCGTCTCCGGTGATTCTACGTTTTCGCATCCGACGCAAAACTCATAGTTAACTGTAACGTTCAGGGCCTCCTATTGGCGATGGAACACTCCAATTGCGTCGAGATTCAATACATCGACCTCCAGCGGACTTGTCTCCAAGGGTCTATTGCTGCCTCGGGCACCTTATGGTCGTTCTCCTGTGAGTCTAGATTTTCGAATCCGACGCAAAAATGATAGTTAATTGTAACGTTCAGGGCCTCCTAATGACGATGGAACTCTCAAATTGCGTCGAGATTCGATACATCGTCCTCCAGCCGACATGTCTCGAAGGGTCTATTGCTGCCTCGGGCACCTTATGGTCGTTCTCCTGTGAGTTTAGATTATGGAATCCGACGCAAAAATGATAGTTACTTGTAACATTTAGGGCCTCCTAATGACGATGGAACACTCAAATTGCGTCGAGATTCAATACATCGGCCTCCAGCCGACTTGTATCCAAGGGTCTAATGCTGCCTCGGGCACCTTATGGTCGTTCTCTTGTAAGTCTAGATTTTCGAATCCGACGCAAAAATGATAGTTAATTGTAACGTTCAGGGCCTCCTAATGACGATGGAACTCTCAAATTGCGTCGAGATGCAATACATCGTCCTCCAGCCGACTTGTCTCCAAGGGTCTATTGCTGCCTCGGGCACCTTATGGTCGTTCTCCTGTGAGTTTATATTATCGAATCCGACACAAAAATGATAGTTAACTGTAACGTTCAGGGCTTCCTAATGACGATGGGACATTCAAATTGCGTCGTGATTCAATACATCGTCCTCCAGCCGACTTGTCTCCATGGGGATATAACTGCCTCCGGCCTCTTATGTTCGCTCTCATGTGAGTCTAGATTTTCGAATCCGACGCGAAACTGATTGTTAATTGTAACGTTCAGGGCTTCCTAATGACGATGGAACACTCAAATTGCCTCGAGATTCAATACATCGGCACTCAGCCGATTTGTCTCCAAGGGTCTGTTGCTGCCTCGGGCACCGTATGGTCGTTCCCCTGTGAGTCAACATTTTAGAATCCGACGCAAAACTGATAGTTAAATGTAATGCTCAGGGCCTCTTAATGACGATGGAACACTCAAATTGAGTCGAGAGTCAATACATCTTCCTCCAGCCGACTTGTCTCCAAGGGGATATCGCTGCCTCGGGCACCACATGGTCCGTCTCCGGTGATTCTACGTTTTCGCATCCGACGCAAAACTCATAGTTAACTGTAACGTTCAGGGCCTCCTATTGGCGATGGAACACTCCAATTGCGTCGAGATTCAATACATCGACCTCCAGCGGACTTGTCTCCAAGGGTCTATTGCTGCCTCGGGCACCTTATGGTCGTTCTCCTGTGAGTCTAGATTTTCGAATCCGACGCAAAAATGATAGTTAATTGTAACGTTCAGGGCCTCCTAATGACGATGGAACTCTCAAATTGCGTCGAGATTCAATACATCGTCCTCCAGCCGACATGTCTCGAAGGGTCTATTGCTGCCTCGGGCACCTTATGGTCGTTCTCCTGTGAGTTTAGATTATCGAATCCGACACAAAAATGATAGTTAATTGTAACGTTCAGGGCTTCCTAATGACGATGGGACACTCAAATTGCGTCGAGATTCAATACATCGTCCTCCAGCCGACTTGTCTCCATGGGGATATAACTGCCTCTGGCCTCTTATGTTCGCTCTCATGTGAGTCTAGATTTTCGAATCCGTCGCGAAACTGATTGTTAATTGTAACGTTCCGGGCTTCCTAATGACGATGGAACACTCAAATTGCCTCGAGATTCAATACATCGGCATTCAGCCGATTTGTCTCCAAGGGTCTATTGCTGCCTCGGGCACCGTATGGTCGTTCCCCTGTGAGTCAACATTTTCGAATCCGACGCACAACTGATAGTTAAATGTAATGCTCAGGGCCTCTTAATGACGATGGAACACTCATTTTGCGTCGAGAGTCAATACATCTTCCTCCAGCCGACTTGTCTACAAGGGGATATTGCTGCCTCGGGCTCCATGTGGTCCGTCTCCTGAGAGTCTAGATTTTCGAATCCGACGCAAAAATGATAGTTAATTGTAACGTTCAGGGCCTTCTAATGACGATGGAACACTCACATTGCGTCGAGATTCAACACATCGGCCTCCAGCCGACTTGTCTCCAAGGGTCTAATGCTGCCTCGGGCACCTTATGGTCGTTCTCTTGTAAGTCTATATTTTTGAATCCGACGCAAACCTGATAGTTCTTTAGAACGGTCAGGGCCACCTAATGACGATGGAACACTCAAATTGCGTCGATATTCAATACATCGGCCTCCAGTCGATTTGTCTCCAAGGGGTATATTGCTGTCTCGAGCACCGTATGAACTTCTCCTGTGAGTAGATTTTCGAATCCGACGCTAAAATGATTGTTAATTGTAACGTTCAGGGCCTCCTAATGACGATGGAACACTCAAAATTGCGTCGAGAGTCAATACATCGACCTCCAGTCGACTTGTATCCAAGGGGATATTGCAGTCTCGTGCACCATATGATCGTTCTCCTGTAGTAGATTTTCGAACCCGACGCTAAAATGATAGTTAACTGTAACGTTCAGGGCCTCCTAATGCCGATGGAACACTCAAATTGCGTCGAGATTCAATACATCGGCCTCCAGCCGACTTGTCTCCAAGGGTCTATTGCTGCCTCGGGCACCTTATGGTCGTTCTCCCTAGAGTCTAGATTTTCGAATCCGACGCAAAAAAGATAGTTAATTGTAACTTTCAGGGCCTTGTAATGACGATGGAACTCTCAAATTGCGTTGAGATTCAATACATCGGCCTCCAGCCGACTTGTCTCCAAGGGTCTGTTGCTGCCTCGGGCACCTTATGGTCGTTCTCCTGTGAGTTTTAGATTATCGAATCCGACGAAAAAATGATAGTATAATTGTAACGTTTATTGCCTCCTAATGACGATGGGACACTCAAATTGCGTCGAGATTCAATACATCGTCCTCCAGCCGAATTGTTTCCATGGGGATATTACTGCCTCCGGCCTCTTATGTTCGCTCTCATGTGAGTCTAGATTTTCGAATCCGACGCGAAACTGATAGTTAATTGTAACGGTCAGGGCCTCCTAATGACGATGGAACACTCAAATTGCGTCGAGATTCAATACATCCGCCTCCAGCGGACTTGTCTCCAAGGGGATATTGCTGTCTCGAGCACCGTATGAACTTCTCCTGCGAGTAGATTTTCGAATCCGACGCTAAAATGATTGTTAACTGTAACGTTCAGGGCCTTCTAATGACGATGGAACACTCAAATTGCGTCAAGAATCAATACATCGGCCTCCAGCCGACTTGTCTCCAAGGGTCTATTGCTGCCTCGGGCACCTTATGGTCGTTCTCTTGTAAGTCTAGATTTTCGAATCCGACGCAAAAATGATAGATAATTGTAACGTTCAGGGCCTCCTAATGCCGATGGAACACTCAAATTGCGTCGAGATTCAATACATCGTCCTCCAGCCGACTTGTCTCCATGGGGATATTACTGCCTCCGTCCTCTTATGTTCGCTCTCATGTGAGTCTAGATTTTCGAATCCGATGCGAAGCTGAATGTTAATTGTAACGTTCAGGGCTTCCTAATGACGATGGAACACTCAAATAGCCTCGAGATTCAATACATCGGCATTCAGCCGACTTGTCTCCAAGCGTCTGTTGCTGCCTCGGGCACCTTATGGTCGTTCTCCTGTGAGTTTAGATTATCGAATCCGACGCAAAAATGATAGTTAATTGTAACGTTTAGGGCCTCCTAATGACGACGGAACACTCAAATTGCGTCGAGATTCAATACATCGGCCTCCAGCCGACTTGTCTCCAAGGGTCTTTTGCTGCCTCGGGCACCTTATGGTCGTTCTCCTGTGAGTCTAGATTTTCAAAATCCGACGCAAAACTCATAGTTAATTGTAACGTTCAGGACCTTGTAATGACAACGGAACACTCAAATTGCGTCGAGATTCAATACATCGGCCTTCAGCCGACTTGTGTCCAAGGGTCTGTTGCTGCCTCGGACACCTTATGGTAGTTCTTCTGTGAGTCAACATTTTAGAATCCGACGCAAAACTGATAGTTAAATGTAATGCTCAGGCCTCTTAATGACGATGGAACACTCAAATTGCGTCGAGAGTCAATACATCTTCCTCCAGCCGACTTGTCTACAAGGGGATATTGCTGCCTCGGGCTCCATGTGGTTCGTCTCCTGTGAGTCTAGATTTTCGAATCCGACGCTAAAATGATTGTTAATTGTAACGTTTAGGGCCTCCTAATGACGATGGAACACTCAAATTGCGACGAGATTCAATACATCGTCCTCCAGCGGACTTGTCTCCAAGGGGATATTGCTGTCACGAGCACCGTATGAACTTCTCCTGTGAGTAGATTATCGAATCCGACGCTAAAATGATTGTTAATTGTAACGTTCAGGGCCTCCTAATGACGATGGAACACTCAAATTGCGTCGAGATCCGGTACATCGTCCTCCAACCGATTTGTCTCCAAGGGGATATTGCTGCCTCGGGCACCAAATGGTCCGTCTGCTGTGAGTCTAGATTTTCGAATCCGACGAAAAACTGATAGTTAATTGTAACATTCAGGGCCTCTTAATGTCGATGGAATACTCACATTGCGTCGGGATCCAATACATCGACCTCCAGCCGACTTGTCTCCAAGGGTCTATTGCTGCCTCGGGCACCCTTATGGTCGTTCTCCTGTGAGTCTAGATATTCGAATCCGACGCAAAAATGATAGTTAATTGTTACGTTCAGGGCCTTGTAATGACGATGGAACACTCAAATTGCGTCGAGATTCAATACATCGGCCTCCAGCGACTTGTCTCCAAGGGTCTAATGCTGCCTCGGGCACCTTATGGTCGTTCTCCTGTGAGTTTAGATTATCGAATCCGACGCAAAAATGATAGTTAATTGTAACGTTCAGTGCCTTCTAATGACGATGGAACACTGAAATTGCGTCGAGATTCGATACATCGGCCTTCAGCCGAATTGTCTCCAAGGGAATCTCGCTGCCTCGGGCACCACATGGACCGTCTCCGGTGATTCTACGTTTTCGAATCCGACGCAAAACTCACAGTTAATTGTAACGTTCAGGGCCTCCTAATGACGATGGAACTCTCAAATTGCGTCGAGATTCAATACATCTTCCTCCAGCCGACTTGTCTCCAAGGGGATATTGCTGCCTCGGGCTCCATGTGGTCCGTCTCCTGTGAGTCGTGATTTTCGAATCCTACGCGAAACTGATAGTTAATTGTAAGGTTTAGCGCCTCCTTAATGACGATGGAACACTCAAATTGAGTCGCGATCCAATACATCGTCCTCCAGCCGACTTGTCTCCAAGCGTCTAATGCAGCCTCGGGCACCTTACGGTCGTTCTATTGTGAGTTTAGATTATCGAATCCGACGCAAAAATGATAGTTAATTGTAACGTTCAGGGCCTCCTAATGACGATGGAACTCTCAAATTGCGTCGAGATTCAATACATCGTCCCTCCATCCGACTTGTCTCCAAAGGTCTGTTGCTGCCTCGGGCACCTTATGTTCGTTCTCCTGTGAGTCTAGATTTTCGAATCCGACGCAAAAATGATCGTTAATTGTAGCGTTCAGGGCCTTGTAATGACGATGGAACACTCAAATTGCGTCGAGATTCAATACATCGGCCTCCAGCCGACTTGTCTCCAAGGTTCTAACGCTGCCTCGTGCACCTTATGGTCGTTCTCCTGTGAGTTTAGATTATCGAATCCGACGCAAAAATGCTAGTTAATTGTAACGTTCAGGGCCTTCTAATGACGATGGAACACTCAAGTTGCGTCGAGATTCAATACATCGACCTCCAGCCGATTAGTCTCCAAGGGGATATCGCTGCCTCGGGCACCACATAGTCCGTCTCCGGTGATTCTACGTTTTCGAATCCGACGCAAAACTCATAGTTAATTGTAACGTTCAGGGCCTCCTAATGACGATGAAACTCTCAAATTGCGACGAGATTCAATACATCTTTCTCCAGCCGACTTGTCTCCAAGGGGGTATTGCTGCCTCGGGCTCCATGTGGTCCGTCTCCTGTGAGTATAGATTTTCGAATCCGACGCGAAACTGATAGATAATTGTAAGGTTTAGCGCCTCCTAATGACGATGGAACACTCAAATTGCGTCGCGATCCAATACATCGACCTCCAGCCGACTTGTCTCCAAGGGTCTATTGCTGCCTCGGGCACCTTATGGTCTTTCTCCTGTGAGTCTAGATTTTCGAATCCGACTCAAAAATGATAGTTAATTGTAACGTTCAGGGCCTTGTAGTGACGATGGAACACTCAAATTGCGTCGAGATTCAATACATCGGCCTCCAGCCGACTTGTCTCCAAGGGGATATCGCTGCCTCGGGCACCACATGAACGTCTCCGGTGATTCTACGTTTTCGAATTCGACGCAAAACTCATAGTTAATTGTAACGTTCAATGCCTCCTATTGGCGATGGAACACTCAAATTGCGTTGAGATTCAATACATCGACCTCCAGCCGACTTCTCTCCAAGGGGATATTGCTGCATCGGGCACCATATGGTCGTTCTCCTGTGAGTTTAGATTTTCGAATCCGACGAAAAACTGATAGTTAATTGTAACATTCAGGGCCTAATAATGACGATGGAACACTCATTTTGCGTCGAGAGTCAATACATCTTCCTCCAGCCGACCTGTCTACAAGGAGATATTGCTGCAACGGGCTCCATGTGGTCCGTCTCCTGTGAGTCTAGATTTTCCAATCCGACGCAAAAATGATAATTAATTGTAACGTTCAGTGCCTTCTAATGACGATGGAACACTCAAATTGCGTCGAGATTCAATACATCGGCCTCCAGCCGACTTGTCTCCAAGGGTCTGTTGCTGCCTCGGGCACCTTATGATCGTTCTCCTGTGAGTTTAGATTATCGAATCCGACGCAAAAATGATAGTTAATTGTAAAGTTTAGGGCCGCCTAATGACGATGGGGCACTCAAATTGCGTCGAGATTCAATACATCGTCCTCCAGCCGACTTGTCTCCAAGGGTCTAATGCTGCCTTGGGCACCTTATGGTCGTTCTCTTGTAAGTCTAGATTTTCGAATCCGACGCAAAAATGATAATTAATTGTAACGTTCAGGGCCTCCTAATGACGATGGAACTCTCAAATTGCGTAGAGATTCAATACATCGTCATCCAGCCGACTTGGCTCCAAGGGTCTATTGCTACCTCGGGCACCTTATGGTCGTTCTCCTGTCAGTCTAGATTTTCGAATCCGACGCATAAATGATAGTTAATTGTGACGTTCAGGGACTCCTAAAGACGATGGATCACTCAAATTGCGTCGAGAGTCAATACATCGACCTCCAGTCGACTTGTATCCAAGGGGATATTGCAGTCTCGGGCACAATATGATCCTTCTCCTGTGAGTCTAGATTTTCGAATCCGACGCAAAAATGATAGTGAATAGTAACGTTCAGCGCCTCCTAATGACGATAGAAGACTCAAATTGCGTCGAGATTCAATACGTCGTCCTCCAGCCGACTTGTCTCCAAGGGTCTATTGCTGCCTCGGGCACCACATGGTCCTTCTCCTGTGAGACTAGATTTTCGAATCCGACGCAAAAATGACAGGGCCTCCTAATGACGATGGAACACCCAAATTGCGTCAAGAATCAATACATCGGTTTCCAGCCGACTTGTCTCGAAGGGTCTATTGCTGCCTCGGGCACCTTATGGTCGTTCTCCTGTGAGTCTGAATTTTCGAATCCGACGCATAAATGATAGTTAATTGTAACGTTCAGGGACTCCTAAAGACGATGGAACACTCAAATTGAATCGAGAGTCAATACATCGAGCTCCAGTCGATTTGTATCCAAGGGGATATTGCAGTCTCGGGCACAATATGATCCTTCTCCTGTGAGTCTAGATTTTCGAATCCGACGCAAAAATGATAGAGAATTGTAACGTTCAGCGCCTCCTAATGACGATAGAAGACACAAATTGCGTCGAGATTCAATACATCGACCTCCAGCCGACTTGTCTCCAAGGGTCTATTGCAGTCTCGTGCACCATAAGATCCTTCTCCTGTTAGTAGATTTTCGAATCCGACGCTAAAATGATAGTTAACTGTAACGTTCAGGGCCTCCTAATGCCGATTGAACACTCTAATTGCGTCGAGATTCAATACATCGGCCTCCAGCCGACTTGTCTCCAAGGGTCTATTGCTGCCTCGGGCACCTTATGGTCGTTCTCCTGTGAGTCTAGATTTTCGAATCCGACGCAAAACTCATAGTTAATTGTAACGTTCAGGGCCTCCTAATGACGATGGAACACTTAAATTGCGTCGGGATTCAATACATCGGCCTCCAGCGGACTTGTCTCCAAGGGGATATTGCAGTCTCATGCACCATATTATCCTTCTCCTGTTAGTAGATTTTCGAATCCGTCGCTAAAATGGTAGTTAACTGTAACGTTCAGGGCCTCCTAATGCCGATGGAACACTCAAATTGCGTCGAGATTCAATACATCGGCCTCCAGCCGACTTGTCTCCAAGGGTCTATTGGTGCCTCGTGCACCTTATGGTCGTTCTCCTGTGAGTCTAGATTTTCGAATCCGACGCAAAACTCATAGTTAATTGTAACGTTCAGGGCCTCCTAATGCCGATGGAACACTCAAATTGCGTCGAGATTCAACACATCGGCCTCCAGCCGACTTGTCTCCAAGAGTCTATTGCTGCCTCGGGCACCTTATGGTCGTTCTCCTGTGAGTCTAGATTTTCGAATCCGACGCAAAAATGATAGTTAATTGTAACGTTCAGGGCCTTGTAATGACGATAGAACACTCAAATTGCGTCGAGATTCAATACATCGGCCTCCAGCCGACTTGTCTCCAAGGGTCTGATGCTGCCTCGGGCACCTTATGGTCGTTCTCCTGTGAGTCAACATTTTAGAATCCGACGCAAAACTGATAGTTAAATGTAATGCTCAGGGCCTCTTAATGACGATGGAACTCTCAAATTGCGTCGAGAGTCAATACATCTTCCTCCAGCCGACTTGTCTACAAGGGGATATTGCTGCCTCGGGCACCATGTGGTCCGTCTCCTGTGAGTCTAGATTTTCGAATCCGACGCGAAACTGATAATTAATTGTAACGTTCAGGGCCTCCTAATGACGATGGAACTCTCAAATTGCGTCGAGATTCAATACATCGTCCTCCAGCCGACTTGTCTCCAAGGGTCTATTGCTGCCTCGGGCACCTTATGGTCGTTCTCCTGTGAGTTTAGAATTTCGAATCCGACGCATAAATGATAGTTAATTGTGACGTTCAGGGACTCCTAAAGACGATGGATCACTCAACTTGCGTCGAGAGTCAATACATCGACCTCCAGTTGACTTGTATCCAAGGGGATATTGCAGTCTCGGGCACAATATGATCCTTCTCCTGTGAGTCGAGATTCAATACATCGTCCTCCAGCCGACTTGTCCCCAAGGGTCTATTGCTGCCTCGGGCACCACATGGTCCTTCTCCTGTGAGTCTAGATTTTCGAATCCGACGCAAAAATGACAGGGCCCCCTAATGCCGATGGAACACTCAAATTGCGTCGAGATTCAATACATCGACCTCCAGCCGACTTGTCTCCAAGGGTCTATTGCAGTCTCGTGCACCATAAGATCCTTCTCCTGTTAGTAGATTTTCGAATCCGACGCTAAAATGATAGTTAACTGTAACGTTCAGGGCCTCCTAATGCCGATGGAACACTCTAATTGCGTCGAGATTCAATACATCGGCCTCCAGCCGACTTGTCTCCAAGGGTCTATTGCTGCCTCGGGCACCTTATGGTCGTTCTCCTGTGAGTCTAGATTTTCGAATCCGACATAAAACTCATAGTTAATTGTAACGTTCAGGGCCTCCTAATGACGATGGAACACTCAAATTGCGTCAAGAATCAATACATCGGTTTCCAGCCGACTTGTGTCCAAGGGTCTATTGCTGCCTCGGGCACCTTATGGTCGTTCTCCTGTGAGTCTAGATTTTCGAATCCGACGCAAAAATGATAGTGAATTGTAACGTTCAGCGCCTCCTAATGACGATGGGACACTCAAATTGCGTCGAGAGTCAATACATATTCCTCCAGCCGACTTGTCTACAAGGGGATATTTCTGCCTCGGGCTCCATGTGGTCCGTCTCCTGTGAGTCTAGATTTTCGAATCCGACGCGAAACTGATAGTTAATTGTAAGGTTCAGGGCCTCCTAATGACGATTGAACACTTAAATTGCGTCGAGATTCAATACATCGGCCTCCAGCCGACTTGTATCCAAGGGGATATTGCTGCCTCGGGCACCTTATGGTCGTTCTCCTGTGAGTTTAGATTATCGAATCCGACGCAAAAATGATAGTGAATTGTAACGTTTGGGGCCTCCTAAAGACGATGGAACACTCAAATTGCGTCGAGATTCAATACATCGTCCTCCAGCCGACTTGTCTCCATGGGGATATTGCTGTCTCGGGCACAATATGATCCTTCTCCTGTGAGTCTAGATTTTCGAATCCGACGCAGAAATGATAGAGAATTGTAACGTTCAGCGCGTCCCAATGACGATAGAAGACTCAAATTGCGTCGAGATCCAATACATCGTCCTCCAGCCGACTTGTCTCCAAGGGTCTGTTGCTGCCTCGGGCACCTTATGGTCGTTCTCTTGTAAGTCTAGAATTTCGAATCCGACGCAAAACTGATAGTTCATTATAACGTTCAGGGCGACCTAATGACGATAGAAGACTCAAATTGCGTCGAGATTCAATACACCGTCCTCCAGCCGATTTGTCTCCAAGGGGATATTGCTGCCTCGGGCACCAAATATTCCGTCTGCTGTGAGTCTAGATTTTCGAATCCGACGAAAAAATGATAGGTTATTGTAACATTCAGGGCCTCCTAATGAAGATGGAACACTCAAATTGCGTCGCGATCCAATACATCGACCTCCAGCCGACTTGTCTCCAAGGGTCTATTGCTGCCTCGGGCACCTTATGGTCGTTCTCCTGTGAGTCTTGATTTTCGAATCCGACGCAAAAATGATAGTTAATTGTAACGTTCAGGGCCTTGTAATGACGATGGACCACACAAATTGCGTCGAGAGTCAATACATCTTCCTCCAGCCGACTTGTCTACAAGGGGATATTGCTGCCTCGGGCTCCATGTGGTCCGTCTCATGTGAGTCTAGATTTTCGAATCCGACGCGAAACTGATAGTTAATTGTAAGGTTCAGGGCCTCCTAATGACGATGGAACACTCAAATTGCGTCGAGATTCAATACATCGGCCTCCAGCGGACTTGTCTCCAAGGGGATACTGCTGTCTCGGCACTATATGATCCTTCTCCTGTGAGTCTAGATTTTCGATTCCGACGCAAAAATGATTGTTAATTGTAACGTTCAGCGCCTCCTGATGACGATAGAACTCTCAAATTGCGTCGAGATTCAATACATCGTCCTCCAGCCGACTTGTCTCCAAGGGTCTAATGCTGCCTCGGGCACCTTATGGTCGTTCTCTTGTAAGTCCAGATTTTCGAATCCGACGCAAAAATGATAGTTAATTGTAACGTTCAGGGCCTCCTAATGCCGATGGAACACTCAAATTGCGTCGAGATTCAATACATCGGCCTCCAGCCGACTTGTCTCCAAGGGTCTATTGCTGCCTCGGGCACCTTATGGTCGTTCTCCTGTGAGTCTAGGTTTTCGAATCCGACGCAAAAATGATAGTTAATTGTAACGTTCACTGCCTTGTAATGACGATGGAACACTCAAATTGCGTCGAGATTCAATACATCGGCCTCCAGCCGACTTGTCCCTAAGGGTCTGTAGCTGCCTCGGGCACCTTACGGTCGTTCTCTTGTGAGTCTAGATTATCGAATCCGACGCAAAAATGATAGTTCATTATAACGTTCAGGGCGACCTAATGATGATAGAAGACTCAAATTGCGTCGAGATTCAATACATCGTCCTCCAGCCGATTTGTCTCCAAGGGTCTATTGCTACCTCGGGCACCTTATGGTCGTTCTCCTGTGAGTCTAGATTTTCGAATCCGACGCATAAATGATAGTTAATTATAACGTTCAGGGACTCCTAAAAACGATGGAATACTCAAATTGCGTCGAGAGTCAATACATCGATCTCCAGTCGACTTGAATCCAAGGGGATACTGCAGTCTCGTGCACCGTATGATCCTTCTCCTGTTAGTAGATTTTCGAATCCGACGCAAAAATGATATTGAATTGTAACGTTCAGCGCCTCCTAATGACGATAGAAGACTCAAATTGCGTCGAGACTCAATACATCGTCCTCCATCTGATTTGTCTCCAAGGGCATATTGCTGCCTCGGGCACCTTATGGTCGTTCTCCTGTGAGTCTAGATTTTCGAATCCGACGCAAAAATGATGGTTAATTGTAACGTTCAGGGCCTCCTAATGCCGATGGAACACTCAAATTGTGTCAAGAATCAATGCATCGGTTTCCTGCCGACTTGTCTCCAAGGGTCTATTGCTGCCTCGAGCACCGTATGAACTTCTCCTGTGAGTAGATTTTCGAATCCGACGCAAAAATGATAGTTAATTGTAACGTTCAGGGCCTTGTAATGACGATGGAACACTCAAATTGCGTCGAGATTCAATACAGCGGCCTCCAGCCGACTTATCTCCAAGGGTCTGTTGCTGCCTCGGGCACCTTATGGTCGTTCTCCTGTGAATCTAGATTTTCGAATCCGACGAAAAACTGATAGTTAATTGTAACGTTCAGGGCCTCCTAATGACGATGGAACACTCAAATTGCGTCGAGATTCAATACATCGGCCTCCGGCCGACTTGCCTCCAAGGGGATAATGCTGTCTCGGGCACAATATGATCCTTCTCCTGGGAGTCTAGATTTTCGAATTCGACGCAAAAATTATAGTGAATTGTAACGTTCAGCGCCTCCTAATGACGATAGAAGACTCAAATTGCGTCGAGATTCAATACATCGTCCTCCAGCCGATTTGTCTCCAAGGGGATATTGCTGCCTCGGGAACCAAATGGTCCGTCTGCTGTGAGTCTAGATTTTCGAATCCGACGAAAAACTGATAGTTAATTGTAACATTCAGGGCATCCTAATGACGATGGAACACTCAAATTGCGTCGCGATCCAATACATCGGCCTCCAGCCGACTTGTCTCCAAGGGTCTATTGCTGCCTCGGGCACCTTATGGTCGTTCTCTTGTAAGTCTAGATTTTCGAATCCGACGCAAAAATGATAGTTAATTGTAACGTTCAGGGCCTTGTAATGACGGTGGAACACTCAAATTGCGTCGAGATTCAATACATCGGCCTCCAGCCGACTTATCTCCAAGGGTCTGTTGCTGCCTCGGGCACCTTATGGTCGTTCTCCTGTGAGTTTAGATTTTCGAATCCGACGCGAAACTGATAGTTAATTGTAAGGTTCAGGGCCTCCTAATGACGATGGAACACTCAAATTGCGTCGAGATTCAATACATCGGGCTCCAGCGGACTTGTCTCCAAGGGGATATTGCTGTTTCGGGCACCATATGACCCATCTCCTGTGAGTCTAGATTTTCGAATCCGACGCAAAAATAATAGTGAATAGTAACTTTCAGCGCCTCCTGATGACGATAGAACTCTCAAAATGCGTCGAGATTCAATACATCGACCTCCAGCTGATTTGTCTCCAAGGGTCTGTTGCTGCCTCGGGCACCTTATGGTCGTTCTCCTGTGAGTATAGATTTTCGAATCCGACGAAAAACTGATAGTTAATTGTAACGTTCAGGGCCTCCTAATGTCGATGGAACACTCAAATTGCGTTGAGATTCAATACATCGGCCTCCAGCCGACTTGTCGCCAAGGGGATATTGCCGTCTCGGGCACAATATGATCCTTCTCCTGTGAGTCTAGATTTTCGAATTCGACGCAAAAATGATAGTGAATTGTAACGTTGAGCGCCTCCTAATGACGATAGAAGACTCAAATTGCGTCGAGATTCAATACATCGTCCTCCAGCCGATTTGTCTCCAAGGGGATATTGCTGCCTCGGGAACCAAATGGTCCGTCTGCTGTGAGTCTAGATTTTCGAATCCGACGAAAAACTGATAGTTAATTGTAACATTCAGGGCATCCTAATGACGATGGAACACTCAAATTGCGTCGCGATCCAATACATCGTCCTCCAGCCGACTTGTCTCCAAGGGTCTATTGCTGCCTCGGGCACCTTATGGTCGTTCTCTTGTAAGTCTAGATTTTCGAATCCGACGCAAAAATGATAGTTAATTGTAACGTTCAGGGCCTTGTAATGACGATGGAACACTCAAATCGCGTCGAGATTCAATACATCGGCCTCCAGCCGACTTATATCCAAGGGTCTGTTGCTGCCTCGGGCACCTTATGGTCGTTCTCCTGTGAGTTTAGATTTTCGAATCCGACGCGAAACTGATAGTTAATTGTAAGGTTCAGGGCCTCCTAATGACGATGGAACACTCAAATTGCGTCGAGATTCAATACATCGGACTCCAGCGGACTTGTCTCCAAGGGGATATTGCTGTTTCGGGCACCATATGACCCATCTCCTGTGAGTCTAGATTTTCGAATCCGACGCAAAAATGATAGTGAATAGTAACTTTCAGCGCCTCCTGATGACGATAGAACTCTCAAAATGCGTCGAGATTCAATACATCGACCTCCAGCTGATTTGTCTCCAAGGGTCTGTTGCTGCCTCGGGCACCTTATGGTCGTTCTCCTGTGAGTCTAGATTTTCGAATCCGACGAAAAACTGATAGTTAATTGTAACGTTCAGGGCCTCCTAATGACGATGGAACACTCAAATTGCGTTGAGATTCAATACATCGACCTCCAGCCGACTTGTCTCCAAGGGGATATTGCTGTCTCGGGCACAATATGATCCTTCTCCTGTGAGTCTAGATTTTCGAATTCGACGCAAAAATGATAGTGAATTGTAACGTTGAGCGCCTCCTAATGACGATAGAAGACTCAAATTGCGTCGAGATTCAATACATCATCCTCCAGCCGATTTGTCTCCAAGGGGATATTGCTGCCTCGGGAACCAAATGGTCCGTCTGCTGTGAGTCTAGATTTTCGAATCCGACGAAAAACTGATAGTTAATTGTAACATTCAGGGCCTCCTAATGACGATGGAACACTCAAATTGCGTCGCATTCCAATACATCGTCCTCCAGCCGACTTGTCTCCAAGGGTCTATTGCTGCCTCGGGCACCTTATGGTCATTCTCTTGTAAGTCTAGATTTTCGAATCCGACGCAAAAATGATAGTTAATTGTAACGTTCAGGGCCTCCTAATGACGATGGAACTCTCAAATTGCGTCGTGATTCAATACATCGTCCTTCAGCCGACTTGTCTCCAAGGGTCTATTGCTGCCTCGGGCACCTTATGGTCGTTCTCCTGTGAGTCTAGATTTTCGAATCCGGCGCAAAAATGATAGTTAATTGTAACGTTCAGGGCCTTCTAATGACGATGGAACACTCAAATTGCGTCGAGATTCAATACATCGGCCTCCAGCCGACTTACCTCCAAGGGGATATCGCTGCCTCGGGCACCACATGGTCCGTCTCCGGTGATTCTACGTTTTCGAATCCGACGCAAAACTCATAGTTAATTGTAACGTTCAGGGCCTCCTATTGGCGATGGAACACTCAAAGTGCGTCGAGATTCAATACATCGGCCTCCAGCCGACTTGTCTCCAAGGGTCTGTTGCTGCCTCGGGCACCTTATGGTCGTTCTCCTGTGAGTCTAGATTTTCGAACCGACGCATAAATGATAGTTAATTGTAACGTTCAGGGACTCCTAAAGACGATGGAACACTCAAATTGCGTCGAGAGTCAATACATCGACTTCCAGTCGACTTGTTTCCAAGGGGATATTGCAGTCTCGTGCACCATATGATCCTTCTCCTGTTAGAAGCTTTTCGAATCCGACGCTAAAATGATAGTTAACTGTAACGTTCAGGGCCTCCTAATGCCGATGGAACACTCAAATTGCGTCGAGATTCAATACATCGGCCTCCAGCCGACTTGTCTCCAAGGGTCTATTGCTGCCTCGGGCACCTTATGGTCGTTCTCTTGTTAGTCTAGATTTTCGAATCCGACGCAAAAATGATAGTTAATTGTAACGTTCAGGGCCTCCTAATGCCGATGGAACACTCAAATTGCGTCGAGATTCAATACATCGGCCTCCAGCCGACTTGTCTCCAAGGGTCTATTGCTGCCTCGGGCACCTTATGGTCGTTCTCCTGTGAGTCTAGATTTTCGAATCCGACGCATAAATTATAGTTAATTGTAACGTTGAGGGACTCCTAAAGACGATGGAACACTCAAATTGCGTCGAGAGCCAATACATCGACCTCCAGTCGACTTGTATCCAAGGGGATATTGCAGCCTCGTGCACCATATGATCCTTCTCCTGTTAGTAGATTTTCGAATCCGACGCTAAAATTTTAGTTAACTGTAACGTTCAGGGCCTCCTAATGCCGATGGAACACTCAAATTGCGTCGAGATTCAATACATCGGCCTCCAGCCGACTTGTCTCCAAGGGTCAATAGCTGCCACGGGCACCTTGTGATCGTTCTGCTGTGAGTCTAGATTTTCGAATCCGACGCGAAACTGATTGTTTATTGTAACTTTCAGGGCTTCCTAATGACGATTGAACACTCAAATTGCCTCGAGATTCAATACATCGGCATTCAGCCGACTTGTCTACAAGGGGATATTGCTGCCTTGGGCTCCATGTGGTCCGTCTCCTGTGAGTCTAGATTTTCGAATCCGACGCGAAACTGATAGTTAATTGTAGGGTTCAGTGCCTCCTAATGACGATGGAACACTGAAATTGCGTCGAGAATCAATACATCGACCTCCAGCCGACTTGTCTCCAAGGGGATACTGCTGCCTCGGGCTCCATGTGGTCCGTCTCCTGTGAGTTTAGATTTTCGAATCCGACGCAAAAATGATAGTGAATTGTAACGTTCAGCGCCTCCTAATGACGATCGAAGACTCAAATTGCGTCGAGATTCAATACATCGTCCTCCAGCCGATTTGTCTCCAAGGGGATATTGCTGCCTCGGGCACCAAATGGTCCGTCTGCTGTGAGTCTAGATTTTCGAATCCGACGAAAAACTGATAGTTAATTGTAACATTCAGGGCCTCCTAATGACGATGGAAAACTCAAATTGCGTCGCGATCCAATACATCATCCTCCAGCCGACTTGTCTCCAAGGGTCTATTGCTGCCTCGGGCACCTTATGGTCGTTCTCCTGTGAGTTTAGATTATCGAATCCGACGCAAAAATGATAGTTAATTGTACCGTTTAGGACCTCCTAATGACGATGGAACACTCAAATTGCGTCGAGATTCAATACATCGGGCTCCAGCCGACTTGTCTCCAAGGGTCTATTGCTCCCTCGGGCACCTTATGGTCGTTCTCCTGTGAGTCTAGATTTTCGAATCCGACGCAAAACTCACAATTAATTGTTACGTTCAGGGCCTCCTAATGACGATGGAACACTCAAATTGCGTCAAGAATCAATACATCGGTTTCCAGCCGACTTGTCTCCAAGGGTCTATTGCTGCCTCGGGCACCTTATGGTCGTTCTCCTGTGAGTCTAGATTTTCGAATCCGACGCATAAATGATAGTTAATTGCAACGTTCAGGGACTCCTAAAGACGATGGAACACTCAAATTGCGTCGAGATTCAATACATCGGCCTCCAGCGGACTTGTCTCCGAGGGGATATTGCTGTCTCGGGCACCATATGATCCTTCTCCTGTGAGTCTAGATTTTCGAATCCGACGCAATAATGATAGTGAATAGTAACGTTCAGCGCCTCCTGATGACGATAGAACTCTCAAATTGCGTCGAGATTCAATACATCGTGGTCCAGCTGATTTGTCTTCAAGGGGATATTGCTGCATCGGGCACCTTATGGTCGTTCTCCTGTGAGTTTAGATTTTCGAATCCGACGAAAAACTGATAGTTCATTGTAACATTCAGGGCCTCCTAATGACGATGGAACACTCATTTTGCGTCGCGATCCAATACATCCTCCTCCAACCGACTTGTCTCCAAGGGTCAATAGCTGCTACGGGCACCTTGTGATCGTTCTGCTGTGAGTCTAGATTTTCGAACCCGACGCAAAACTGATTGTTAATTGTAACGTTCAGGTCCACCTAATGACGATGGAACACTCAAATTGCGTCGAGATTCAATACATCGGCCTCCAGCCGACTTGTCTCCAAGGGGATATTGCTGTCTCGGGCACAATATGATCCTTCTCCTGTGAGTTTAGATTTTCGAATCCGACGCAAAAATGATAGTGAATTGTAACGTTCAGCGCCTCCTAATGACGATAGAAGACTCAAATTGCGTCGAGATTCAATACATCGTCCTCCAGCCGATTTGTCTCCAAGGGGATATTGCTGCCTCGGGCACCAAATGGTCCGTCTGCTGTGAGTCTAGGTTTTCGAATCCGACGAAAAACTGATAGTTAATTGTAACATTCAGGGCCTCCTAATGACGATGGAACACTCAAATTGCGTCGCGATCCAATACATCATCCTCCAGCCGACTTGTTTCCAAGGGTCTATTGCTGCCTCGGGCACCTTATGGTCGTTCTCCTGCGAGTTTAGATTATCGAATCCGACGCAAAAATGATAGTTAATTGTACCGTTTAGGACTTCCTAATGACGATGGAACACTCAAATTGCGTCGAGATTCAATAAATCGGGCTCCAGCCGACTTGTCTCCAAGGGTCTATTGCTGCCTCGGGCACCTTATAGTCGTTCTCCTGTGAGTCTAGATTTTCGAATCCGACGCAAAACTCATAATTAATTGTAACGTTCAGGGCCTCCTAATGACGATGGAACACTCAAATTGCGTCAAGAATCAATACATCGGTTTCCAGCCGACTTGTCTTCAAGGGTCTATTGCTGCCTCGGGCACCTTATGGTCGTTCTCCTGTGAGTCTAGATTTTCGAAACCGACGCATAAATGATAGTTAATTGTAACGTTCAGGGACTCCTAAAGACGATGGAACACTCAAATTGCGTCGAGAGTCAATACATCGACCTCCAGTCGACTTGTATCCAAGGGGATATTGCAGTCTCGGACACAATATGATCCTTCTCCTGTGAGTCTAGATTTTCGAATCAGACGCAAAAATGATAGTGAATTGTAACGTTCAGCGCATCCTAATGACGATGGAACACTCAAATTGCGTCGAGATTCAATACATCGGCCTGCAGCGGACTTGTCTCCAAGGGGATATTGCTGTCTCGAGCACCGTATGAACTTCTCCTGCGAGTATATTTTCGAATCCGACGCTAAAATGATTGTTAATTGTAACGTTCTGGGCCTCCTATTGACGATGGAACACTCAAATTGCGTCGCGATCCAATACATCGTCCTCCAGCCGACTTGTCTCCGAGGTTCTAATGCTGCCTCGGGCACAATATGATCCTTCTCCTGTGAGTCTAGATTTTCGAATCCGACGCATAAATGATAGTTAACTGTAACGTTCAGGGCCTCCTAATGCCGATGGAACACTCAAATTGCGTCGAGAGTCAATACATCTTCCTCCAGCCGACTTGTCTAAAAGGGGATATTGCTGCCTCGGGCTCCATGTGGTCCGTCTCCTGTGAGTCTAGATTTTCGAATCCAACGCGAAACTGATAGTTAATTGTAAGGTTCAGGGCCTACTGATGACGATGGAACACTCAAATTGCGTCGAGATTCAATACATCGGCCTCCAGCGGACTTGTCTCCAAGGGATATTGCTGTCTCGGGCACCACATGATCATTCTCCTGTGAGTCTAGATTTTCGAATCCGACGCAAAAATGATAGTGAATAGTAACGTTCAGCGCCTCCTGATGACGATAGAACTCTCAAATTGCGTCGAGATTCAATACATCGTCCTCCAGCCGACTTGTCTCCAAGGGTCTAATGCTGCCTCGGGCACCTTATAGTCGTTCTCTTGTAAGTCTAGATTTTCGAATCCGACGCAAAAATGATAGTTATTGTAACGTTCAGGGCCTTGTAATGACGATGGAACACTCAAATTGCGTCGAGATTCAATACAACGGCCTCCAGCCGACTTGTCTCCAAGGGTCTGTTGCTGTCTCGGGCACCTTATGGTCGTTCTCCTGTGAGTCTAGATTTTAGAATCCGACGCATAAATGATAGTTAATTGTAACGTTCAGGGACTCCTAAAGACGATGGAACACTCAAATTGCGTCGAGAGTCAATACATCTACTTCCAGTCGACTTGTATCCAAGGGGATATTGAAGTCTCGTGCACCATATGATCCTTCTCCTGTTAGTAGATTTTCGAATCCGACGCTAAAATGATAGTTAACTGTAACGTTCAGGGCCTCCTAATGCCGATGGAACACTCAAATTGCGTCGAGATTCAATACATCGGCCTCCAGCCGACTTGTCTCCAAGGGTCTATTGCTGCCTCGGGCACCTTATGGTCGTTCTCTTGTAAGTCTAGATTTTCGAATCCGACGCAAAAATGATAGTTAATTGTAGCGTTCAGGGCCTCCTAATGACGATGGAACTCTCAAATTGCGTCGAGATTCAATTCATCGTCCTCCAGCCGACTTGTCTCCAAGGGTCTATTGCTGCCTCGGGCACCTTATAGTCGTTCTCCTGTGAGTCTAGATTTTCGAATCCGACGCAAAAATGATAGATAATTGTAACGTTCAGGGCCTTCTAATGACGATGGAACACTCAAATTGCGTCGAGATTCAATACATCGGCCTCCAGCCGACTTGTCTCCAAGGGGATATCGCTGCCTTGGGCACCACATGGACCGTCTCCGGTGATTCTACGTTTCCGAATCCGACGCAAAACTAATAGTTAATTGTAACGTTCAGGGCCTCCTATTGGCGATGGAACTCTCAAATTGCGTCGAGATTCAATACATCGACCTCCAGCCGACTTGTCTCCAAGGGGATATTGCTGCATCGGGCACCTTATGGTCGTTCTCCTGTGAGTTTAGATTTCGAATCCGACGAAAAACTGATAGTTAATTGTAACATTCAGGGCCTCCTAATGACGATGGGACACTCATTTTTTGTCGCGATCCAATACATCGTCCTCCAACCGACTTGTCTCCATGGGTCAATAGCTGCCACGGGCACCTTGTGATCGTTCTGCTGTGAGTCTAGATTTTCGAACCCGACGCAAAACTGATTGTTAATTGTAACGTTCAGGGCCACCTAATGACGATGGAACACTCAAATTGAGTCGAGATTCAATACATCGACCTCCAGCCGACTTGTCTCCAAGGGGATATTGCTGCCTCGGGCACCTTATGGTCGTTCTCCTGTGAGTCTAGATTTTCGAATCCGACGCATAAATGATAGTTAATTGTAACGTTCAGGGACTCCTAAAGACGATGGAACACTCAAATTGCGTCGAGAGCAAATACATCGACCTCCAGTCGACTTGTATCCAAGGGGATATTGCAGCCTCGTGCACCATATGATCCTTCTCCTGTTAGTAGATTTTCGAATCCGACGCTAAAATTTTAGTTAACCGTAACGATCAGGGCCTCCTAATGCCGATGGAACACTCAAATTGCGTCGAGATTCAATACATCGGCCTCCAGCCGAATTGTCTCCAAGGGTCAATAGCTGCACGGGCACCTTGTGATCGTTCTGCTGTGAGTCTAGATTTTCGAATCCGACGCGAAACTGATTGTTTATTGTAACTTTCAGGGCTTCCTAATGACGATTGAACACTCAAATTGCCTCGAGATTCAATACATCGGCATTCAGCCGATTTGTCTCCAAGGGTCTATTGCTGCCTCGGGCACCGTATGGTCGATCCCCTGTGAGTCAACATTTTAGAATCCGACGCAAAACTGATAGTTAAATGTAATGCTCAGTGCCTCTTAATGACGATGGAACACTCAAATTGCGTCGAGAGTCAATACATCTTCCTCCAGCCGACTTGTGTACAATGGGATATTGCTGCCTCGGGCTCCATGTGGTCCGTCTCCTGTGAGTCTAGATTTTCGAATCCGACGCGAAACTGATAGTTAATTGTAACATTCAGGGCCTCCTAATGACGATGGAACACTCATTTTGCGTCGCGATCCAATACATCGTCCTCCAACCGACTTGTCTCCAAGGGTCAATAGCTGCTTCGGGCACCTTATGGTCGTTCTCCTGTGAGTCTAGATTTTCGAATCCGACGCAAAAATGATAGATAATTGTAACGTTCAGGGCCTTCTAATGACGATGGAACACTCAAATTGCGTCGAGATTCAATACATCGACCTCCAGCCGACTTGTCTCCAAGGGGATATTGCTGCCTCGGGCACCTTATGGTCGTTCTCCTGTGAGTCTAGATTTTCGAATCCGACGCATAAATGATAGTTAATTGTAACGTTCAGGGACTCCTAAAGACGATAGAAATCTCAAATTGCGTCGAGATTCAATACATCGTCCTCCAGCTGATTTGTCTTCAAGGGGATATTGCTGCATCGGGCACCTTATGGTCGTTCTCCTGTGAGTTTAGATTTTCGAGTCCGACGAAAAACTGATAGTAAATTGTAACATTCAGGGCCTCCTAATGACGATGGAACACTCATTTTGCGTCGCGATCCAATACATCGTCCTCCAACCGACTTGTCTCCAAGGGTCAATAGCTGCCACGGGCACCTTGTGATCGTTCTGCTGTGAGTCTAGATTTTCGAATCCGACGCGAAACTGATTGTTTATTGTAACTTTCAGGGCTTCCTAATGACGATTGAACACTCAAATTGCCTCGAGATTCAATACATCGGCATTCAGCCGATTTGTCTCCAAGGGTCTATTGCTGCCTCGGGCACCGTATGGTCGATCCCCTGTGAGTCAACATTTTAGAATCCGACGCAAAACTGATAGTGAAATGTAATGCTCAGTGCCTCTTAATGACGATGGAACACTCAAATTGCGTCGAGAGTCAATACATCTTCCTCCAGCCGACTTGTCTACAATGGGATATTGCTGCCTCGGGCTCCATGTGGTCCGTCTCATGTGAGTCTAGATTTTCGAATCCGACGCAAAAATGATAGTGAATAGTAACGTTCAGCGCCTCCTGATGACGATAGAACTCTCAAATTGCGTCGAGATTCAATACATCGTCCTCCAGCTGATTTGTCTTCAAGGGGATATTGCTGCATCGGGCACCTTATGGTCGTTCTCCTGTGAGTTGAGATTTTCGAATCCGACGAAAAACTGATAGTTAATTGTAACATTCAGGGCCCCCTAATGACGATGGAACACTCATTTTGCGTCGCGATCCAATACATCGTCCTCCAACCGACTTGTCTCCAAGGGTCAATAGCTGCTACGGGCACCTTGTGATCGTTCTGCTGTGAGTCTAGATTTTCGAACCCGACGAAAAACTGATTGTTAATTGTAACGTTCAGGTCCACCTAATGACGATGGAACACTCAAATTGAGTCGAGATTCAATACATCGACCTCCAGCCGACTTGTCTCCAAGGGGATACTGCTGCCTCGGGCTCCATGTGGTCCGTCTCCTGTGAGTCTAGATTTTCGAATCCGACGCGAAACTGATAGTTAATTGTAACGTTCAGGGCCTCCTAATGACGATGGAACACTCAAATTGCGTCGAGATTCAATACATCGGCCTCCAGCCGACTTGTCTCCAAGGGGATATTGCTGTCTCGGGCACAATATGATCCTTCTAATGTGAGTTTAGATTTTCGAATCCGACGCAAAAATGATAGTGAATTGTAACGTTCAGCGCCTCCTAATGACGATAGAAGACTCAAATTGCGTCGAGATTCAATATATCGTCCTCCAGCCGATTTGTCTCCAAGGGTCTATTGCTGCCTCGGGCACCTTATGGTCGTTCTCCTGTGAGTCTAGATTTTCGAATCCGACGCAAAACTCATAATTAATTGTAACGTTCAGGGCCGCCTAATGACGATGGAACACTCAAATTGCGTCAAGAATCAATACATCGGTTTCCAGCCGACTTGTCTTCAAGGGTCTATTGCTGCCTCGGGCACCTTATGGTCGTTCTCCTGTGAGTCTAGATTTTCGAATCCGACGCATAAATGATAGTTAATTGTAACGTTCAGGGACTCCTAAAGACGATGGAACACTCAAATTGCGTCGAGAGTCAATACATCGACCTCCAGTCGACTTGTATCCTAGGGGATATTGCAGTCTCGGACACAATATGATCCTTCTCCTGTGAGTTTAGATTTTCGAATCAGTCGCAAAAATGATAGTGAATTGTAACGTTCAGCGCCTCCTAATGACGATGGAACACTCAATTTGCGTCGAGATTCAATACATCGGCCTGCAGCGGACTTGTCTCCAAGGGGATATTGCTGTCTCGAGCACCGTATGAACTTCTCCTGCGAGTAGATTTTCGAATCCGACGCTAAAATGATTGTTAATTGCAACGTTCAGGGCCTCCTGTTGACGATGGAATACTCAAATTGCGTCGCGATCCAATACATCGTCCTCCAGCCGACTTGTCTCCGAGGTTCTAATGCTGCCTCGGGCACAATATGATCCTTCTCCTGTGAGTCTAGATTTTCGAATCCGACGCATAAATGATAGTTAATTGTAACGTTCAGGGCCACCTAATGCCGATGGAACACTCAAATTGCGTCGTGAGTCAATACATCTTCCTCCAGCCGACTTGTCTAAAAGGGGATATTGCTGCCTCGGGCTCCATGTGGTCCGTCTCCTGTGAGTCTAGATTTTCGAATCCGACGCGAAACTGATAGTTAATTGTAAGGTTCAGGGCCTCCTGATGACGATGGAACACTCAAATTGCGTCGAGATTCAATACATCGGCCTCCAGCGGACTTGTCTCCAAGGGGATATTGCTGTCTCGGGCAGCACATGATCATTCTCCTGTGAGTCTAGATTTTCGAATCCGACGCAAAAATGATAGTGAATACTAACGTTCAGCGCCTCCTGATGACGATAGAACTCTCAAATTGCGTCGAGATTCAATACATCGTCCTCCAGCCGACTTGTCTCCAAGGGTCTAATGCTGCCTCGGGCACCTTATGGTCGTTCTCTTGTAAGTTTAGATTTTCGAATCCGACGCAAAAATGAAAGTTAATTGTAACGTTCAGGGCCTTGTAATGACGATGGAACACTCAAATTGCGTCGAGAGTCAATACATCGACCTCCAGTCGACTTGTATCCAAGGGATATTGCAGTCTCGTGCACCGTATGATCCTTCTCCTGTTAGTAGATTTTCGAATCCAACGAAAAACTGATAGTTAATTATAACATTCAGGGCCTCCTAATGACGATGGAACACTCAAATTGCGTCGCGATCCAATACATCGTCCTCCAGCCGACTTGTCTCCAAGGGTCTAATGCTCCCTCCTGCACCTTATGGTCGTTCTCCTGTGAGTCTAGATTTTCGAATCCGACGCATAAATGATAGTTAATTGTAACGTTCAGGGACTCCTAAAGACGATGGAACACTCAAATTGCGTCGAGAGTCAATTCATCGACCACCAGTCAACTTGTATCCAAGGGGATATTGCAGTCTCGGGCACAATATGATCCTTCTCCTGTGAGTCTAGATTTTCGAATCCGTCGCAAAAATGATAGTTAATTGTAACGTTCAGGGCCTCCTAATGCCGATGGAACACTCAAATTGCGTCGAGATTCAATACATCGGCCTCCAGCCGACTTATCTCCAAGGGTCTGTTGCTGCCTTGGGCACCTTATGGTCGTTCTCCTGTGAGTTTAGATTATCGAATCCGACGCAAATTTGATAGTTAATTGTAACATTTAGGGCCTCCTAATGATGATGGGACACTCAAATTGAGTCGAGATTCAATACATCGTCCTCCAGCCGACTTGTCTCCAAGGGTCTAATGCTGCCTCGGGCACCTTATGGTCGTTCTCTTGTAAGTTTAGATTTTCGAATCCGACGCAAAAATGACAGTTAATTGTAACGTTCAGGGCCTCCTAGTGACGATGGAACTCTCAAATTGCGTCGAGATTCAATACATCGTCCTCCAGCCGACTTGTCTCCAAGGGTCTATTGCTGCCTCGGGCGCCTTATGGTCGTTCTCCTGTGAGTCTAGATTTTCGAATCCGACGCAAAAATGATAGTTAATTGTAACGTTCAGGCCCTTCTAATGACGATGGAACACTCAAATTGCGTCGAGATTCAATACATCGGCCTCCAGCCGACTTGTCTCCAAGGGGATATCGCTGCCTCGGGCACCACATGGTCCGTCTCCGGAGATTCTACGATTCCGAATCCGCCGCAAAACTCATAGTTAATTGTAACGTTCAGGGCCTCCTAATGACGATGGAACACTCAAATTGCGTCGGGATCCAATACATCGTCCTCCAGCCGACTTGTCTCCAAGGGTCTAATGCTGCCTCGGGCACAATATGATCCTTCTCCTGTGAGTCTAGAATTTCGAATCCGACGCATAAATGATAGTTAATTGTACCGTTCAGGGACTCCTAAAGACGATGGAACACTCACATTGCGTCGAGATTCAATACATCGTCCTCCAGCCGACTTGTCTCCAAGGGTCTATTGCTGCCTCGGGCACCTTGTGGTCGTTCGCTTGTAAGTCTAGATCTTCGAATCCGACGCAAAAATCATAGTTAATTGTAACGTTCAGGGCCTCCTAATGCCGATGGAACACTCAAATTGCGTCGAGAGTCAATACATCTTCCTCCAGCCGACTTGTCTACAAGAAGATATTGCTGCCTCGGGCTCCATGTGGTCCGTCTAATGTGAGTCTAGATTTTCGAATCCGACGAAAAACTGATAGTTAATTGTAACATTCAGGGCCTCCTCATGACGATGGAACACTCAAATTGCGTCGCGATCCAATACATCGTCCTCCAGACGACTTGTCTCCAAGGGTCTATTGCTGCCTCGGACACCTTATGGTCGTTCTTCTGTGAGTTTAGATTATCGAATCCCACGCAATAATGATAGTTAACTGTAACGTTTAGGGCCTCCTAATGACGATGGAACACTCAAATTGCGTCGAGATTCAATACACCGGCCTCCAGCCGACTTGTCTCCAAGGGTCTATTGCTGCCTCGGGCACCTAATGGTCGTCCTCCTGTGAGTCTAGATTTTTGAATCTGACGCAAAACTCATAATTAATTGTAACGTTCAGGGCCTCCTAATGACGATGGAACACACAAATTGCGTCAAGAATCAATACATCGGTTTTCAGCCGACTTGTCTCCAAGGGTCTATTGCTGCCTCGGGCACCTTGTGGTCGTTCTCCTGTGAGTCTAGATTTTCGAATCCGACGCAAAAATGATAGTTAATTGTAACGTTCAGGGCCTTGTAATGACGATGGAACACTCAAAATGCGTCGAGATTCAATACATCGGCCTCCAGCCGACTTGTCTCCATGGGGATATTACTGCCTCCGGCCTCTTATGTTCGCTCTCATGTGAGTCTAGATTTTCGAATCCGACGCTAAAATGATAGTTAACTGTAACGTTCAGGGCCTCCTAATGCCGATGGAACACTCAAATTGCGTCGAGATTCAATACATTGGCCTCCAGCCGACTTGTCTCAAACGGTCTATTGCTGCCTCGGGAACCTTGTGGTCGTTCTCCTGTGAGTCTAGATTTTCGATTCCGACGCAAAAATGATAGTTAATTGTAACGTTCAGGGCCTTGTAATGACGATGGAACACTCAAATTGCGTCGAGATTCAATACATCATCCTCCAGCCGACTTGTCTCCAAGTGTCTGTTGCTGCCTCGGGCACCTTACGGTCGTTCTCCTGTCAGTCTAGATTTTCGAATCCGACGCAAAAATGATAGTTAATTGTAACGTTTAGGGCCTCCTAATGACGATGGGACACTCAAATTGCGTCGAGATTCAATACATCGTCCTCCAGCCGACTTGTCTCCATGGGGATATTACTGCCTCCGGCCTCTTATGTTCGCTCTCATGTGAGTCTAGATTTTCGAATCCGACGCGAAACTGATTGTTAATTGTAACTTTCAGGTCTTCCTAATGACGATGAAACACTGAAATTGCCTCGAGATTCAATACCTCGGCATTCAGCCGCTTTGTCTCCAAGGGTCAATTGCTGCTTCGGGCACCGTATGGTCGTTCCCCTGTGAGTCAACATTTTAGAATCCGACGCAAAACTGATAGTTAAATGTAATGCTCAGGGCCTCTTAATGACGATGGAGCACTCAAATTGCGTCGCGATTCAATACATCGTCTTCCAGCGGACTGATCTCCAAGGGGATATTGCTGCATCGGGCACCTTATGGTCGTTCTCCTGTGAGTTTAGATTTTCGAATCCGACGAATAACTGATAGTTAATTGTAACATTCAGGGCCTGCTAATGACGATGGAACACTCATTTTGCGTCGTGATCCAATACATCGTCCTCCAACCGACTTGTCTCCAAGGGTCAATAGCTGCTACGGGCACCTTGTGATCGTTCTGCTGTGAGTCTAGATTTTCGAACCCGACGCAAAACTGATTGTTAATTGTAACGTTCAGGGCCACCTAATGACGATGGAACACTCAAATTGAGTCGAGATTCAATACATCGACCTCCAGCCGACTTGTCTCCAAGGGGATATTGCCGCCTCGGGCTCCATGTGGTCCGTCTCCTGTGAGTCTAGATTTTCGAATCCGACGCGAAACTGATAGTTAATTGTAAAGTTCAGGGCCTCCCAATGACGATGGAACACTCAAATTGCTTCGAGATTCAATACATCGGCCTCCAGCCGACTTGTCTCCAAGGGGATACTGCTGTCTCGGGCACAATATGATCCTTCTCCTGTGAGTCTAGATTTTCGAATCCGACGCAAAAATGATAGTGAATTGTAACGTTCAGCGCCTCCTAATGACGATAGAAGACTCAAATTGCGTCGAGATTCAATACATCGTCCTCCAGCCGATTTGTCTACAAGGGGATATTGCTGCCTCGTTCACCAAATGGTCCGTCTGCTGTGAGTCTAGATTTTCGAATCCGACGAAAAACTGATAGTTAATTGTAACATTCAGGGCCTCCTAATGACGATGGAACACTCAAATTCCGTCGCGATCCAATACATCGTTGTCCAGACGACTTGTCTCCAAGGGTCTATTGCTGCCTCGGTCACCTTATGGTCGTTCTCCTGTGAGTTTAGATTATCGAATCCCACGCAAAAATGATAGTTAATTGTAACGTTTAGGGCCTGCTAATGACGATGGAACACTCAAGTTGCGTCGAGATTCAATACACCGGCCTCCAGCCGACTTGTCTCCAAGCGTCTATTGCTGCCTCGGGCACCTTATGGTCGTTCTCTTGTGAGTCTAGATTTTCGAATCCGACGCAAAACTCATAATTAATTGTAACGTTCAGGGCCTCCTAATGACGATGGAACACACAAATTGCGTCAAGAATCAATACATCGTATTGTATCCAAGGGGAAATTGCAGTCTCGGACACAATATGATCCTTCTCCTGTGAGTCTAGATTTTCGAATCCGACGAAAAACTGATAGTTAATTGTAACTTTCGGGGCCTCCTAATGACGATGGAACACTCAAATTCCGTCGCGATCCAATACATCGTTGTCCAGACGACTTGTCTCCAAGGGTCTATTGCTGCCTCGGACACCTTATGGTCGTTCTCCTGTGAGTTTAGATTATCGAATCCCACGCAAAAATGATAGTTAATTGTACCGTTTAGGACCTCCTAATGACGATGGAACACTCAAGTTGCGTCGAGATTCAATACACCGGCCTCCAGCCGACTTGTCTCCAAGCGTCTATTGCTGCCTCGGGCACCTTATGGTCGTTCTCTTGTGAGTCTAGATTTTCGAATCCGACGCAAAACTCATTATTAATTGTAACGTTCAGGGCCTCCTAATGACGATGGAACACACAAATTGCGTCAAGAATCAATACATCGAATTGTATCCAAGGGGATATTGCAGTCTCGGACACAATATGATCCTTCTCCTGTGAGTATAGATTTTCGAATCCGACGAAAAAATGATAGTGTATTGTAACTTTCAGCGCCTCCTAATGACGATAGAAGACTCAAATTGCGCCGAGATTCAATACATCGTCCTCCAGCCGATTTATCTCCAAGGGGATATTGTTGCCTCGGGCACCAAATGGTCCGTCTGCTGTGAGTCTAGATTTTCGAATACGACGAAAAACTGATAGTTAATTGTAACATTCAGGGCCTCCTAATGACGATGGAACACTCAAATTGCGTCGAGATTCAATACATAGTCCTCCAGCCGACTTGTCTCCAAAGGGATATTGCTGTCTCGGGCACTATATGATCCTTCTCCTGTGAGTCTAGATCTTCGAATCCGTCGCAAAAATGATAGTTAATTGTAACGTTCAGGGGCTCCTAATGCCGATGGAACACTTAAATTGCGTCGAGAGTCAATACATCTTCCTCCAGCCGACTTGTCTACAAGGGGATATTGCTGCCTCGGGCTCCATGTGGTCCGTCTCCTGTGAGTCTAGATTTTCGAATCCGACGCGAAACTGATAGTTAATTGTACGGTTCAGGGCCTCCTAATGACGATGGAACACTCAAATTGCGTCGAGATTCAATACATCGGCCTCCAGCGGACTTGTCTCCAAGGGGATATTGCTGTCTCGGGCACCACATGATCCTTCTCCTGAGAGTCTACATTTTCGAATCCAACGCAAAAATGATAGTGAATAGTAACGTTCAGCGCCTCCTGATGTCGATAGAACTCTCAAATTGCGTCGAGATTCAATACATCGTCCTCCAGCCGACTTGTCTCCAAGGGCCTATTGCTGCCTCGGGCACCTTATGGTCGTTCTCCTGTGAGTCTAGATTTTCGAATCCGACGCAAAAATGATAGTTAATTAAAACGTTCAGGGCATTGTAATGACGATGGAACACTCAAATTGCGTCGAGATTCAATACATCGGCCTCCAGCCGACTTGTCTCCAAGGGTCCGTTGCTGCCTCGGGCACCTTATGGTCGTTCTCCTGTGAGTCTAGATTTTCGAATGCGACGCAAAAATGATAGTGAATTGTAACGTTCAGGGCCTCCTAATGACGATGGAACACTCAAATTGCGTCGAGAGTCAATACATCGACCTCCAGTCGACTTGTCTCCAAAGGGATATTGCTGTCTCGGGCACAATATGATCCTTCTCCTGTGAGTCTAGATCTTCGAATCCGTCGCAAAAATGATAGTTAATTGTAACGTTCAGGGGCTCCTAATGCCGATGGGACACTTAAATTGCGTCGAGAGTCAATACATCTTCCTCCAGCCGACTTGTCTACAAGGGGATATTGCTGCCTCGGGCTCCATGTGGTCCGTCTCCTGTGAGTCTAGATTTTCGAATCCGACGCGAAACTGATAGTTAATTGTACGGTTCAGGGCCTCCTAATGACGATAGAAGACTCAAATTGCGTCGAGATTCAATACATCGTCCTCCAGCCGATTTGTCTCCAAGGGGATATTGCTGCCTCGGGCAACTTATGGTCGTTCTCCTGTGAGTTTAGATTATCGCATCCGACGCAAAAATGATAGTTAATTGTAACGTTAAGTGCCTCCTAATGACGATGGAACACTCAAATTGCGTAGAGATTCAATACATCGGCCTCCAGCCGACTTGTCTTCATGGGGATATTACTGCCTCCGGTTTCTTATGTTCGCTCTCATGTGAGTCTAGATTTTCGAATCCGACGCTGAAATGATAGTTAACTGTAACGTTCAGGGCCTCCTAATGCCGATGGAACACTCAAATTGCGTCGAGATTCAATACATCGGCCTCCAGCCGACTTGTCTCAAAGGGTCTATTGCTGCCTTGGGCACCTTATGGTCGTTCTCCTGTGAGTCTAGATTTTCGAATCCGACGCAAAAATGATAGTTAATTGTAACGTTCAGGGCCTTGTAATGACGATGGAACACTCAAATTGCGTCGAGATTCAATACATCGTCCTCCAGCCGACTTGTCTCCAAGGGTCTGTTGCTGCCTCGGGCACCTTATGGTCGTTCTCCTGTCAGTCTAGATTTTCGAATCCGACGCAAAAATGATAGTTAATTGTAACGTTCAGGGCCTTGTAATGACGATGGAACACTCAAATTGCGTCGAGATTGAATACATCGGCCTCCAGCCGACTTGTCTCCAAGTGTCTGTTGCTGCCTCGGGCACCTTATGGTCGTTCTCCTGTGAGTTTAGATTATCGAATCCGACGCAAAAATGATAGTTAATTGTAGCGTTTAGGGCCTCTTAATGACGATGGGACACTCAAATTGCGTCGAGATTCAATACATCGTCCTCCAGCCGACTTGTCTCCATGGGGATATTACTGCCTCCGGCCTCTTATGTTCGCTCTCATGTGAGTCTAGATTTTCGAATCCGACGCGAAACTGATAGTTAATTGAAACTTTCAGGCCCTCCTAATGACGATGGAACACTCAAATTGCGTCGAGATTCAATACATCGTCCTCCAGCGGACTTGTCTCCAAGGGGATATTGCTGTCTCGAGCACCGTATGAACTTCCCCTGTGAGTAGATTTACGATTCCGACGCTAAAATGATTGTTAATTGTAACGTTCAGGGCCTGCTAATGACGATGGAACACTCAAATTACGTCGAGATTCAATACATCGGCCTCCAGCCGACTTGTCTCCAAGTGTCTGTTGCTGCCTCGGGCACCTTATGGTCGTTCTCTACTGTGAGTTTAGATTATCGAATCCGACGCAAATATGATAGTTAATTGTAACGTTCAGGGCCTCCTAATGACGATGGGACACTCAAATTGCGTCGAGATTCAATACATCGTCCCCCAGCCGACTTGTCTCAATGGGGATATTATTGCCTCCGGCCTCTTATGTTCGCTCTCATGTGAGTCTAGATTTTCGAATCCGACGCAAAACTGATTGTTAATTGTAACGTACAGAGCTTCCTAATGACGATGGAACACTCAAATTGCCTCGAGATTCAATACATCGGCATTCAGCCGATTTGTCTCCAAGGGTCTATTGCTGCCTCGGGCATCTTATGGTCGTTCTCCTGTGAGTCTAGATTTTCGAATCCGACGCAAAAATGATAGTTAATTGTAACGTTCAGAGCCTCCTAATGACGATGGATCACTCAAATAAGCGTCGAGAGTCAATACATCGTCCTCCAGCCGACTTGTCTCCATGGGGATATTACTGCCTCCGGCCTCTTATGTTCGCTCTCATGTGAGTCTAGATTTTCGAATCCGACGCAAAAATGATAGTGAATTGTAACGTTCAGCGCCTCCTAATGACGATAGAAGACTCAAATTGCGTCGAGATTCAATACATCGTCCTCCAGCCGATTTGTCTCCAAGGGGATATTGCTGCCTCGTTCACCAAATGGTCCGTCTGCTGTGAGTCTAGATTTTCGAATCCGACGAAAAACTGATAGTTAATTGTAACATTCAGGGCCTCCTAATGACGATGGAACAATCAAATTGCGTCGCGATCCAATACATCGTCCTCCAGACGACTTGTCTCCAAGGGTCTATTGCTGCCTCGGACACCTTATGGTCGTTCTCCTGTGAGTCTAGATTTTCGAATCCGACGCAAAACTCATAATTAATTGTAACGTTCAGGGCCTCCTAATGACGATGGAACACACAAATTGCGTCAAGAATCAATACATCGGTTTCCAGCCGACTTGTCTCCAAGGGTCTATTGCTGCCTCGGGCACCTTATGGTCGTTCTCCTGTGAGTCTAGATTTTCGAATCCGACGCAAAAATGATAGTTAATTGTAACGTTCAGGGCCTTGTAATGACGATGGAACACTCAAAATGCGTCGAGATTCAATACATCGGCCTCCAGCCGACTTGTCTCCATGGGGATATTACTGCCTCCGGCCTCTTATGTTCGCTCTCATGTGAGTCTAGATTTTCGAATCCGACGCTAAAATGATAGTTAACTGTAACGTTCAGGGCCTCCTAATGCCGATGGAACACTCAAATTGCGTCGAGATTCAATACATTGGCCTCCAGCCGACTTGTCACAAAGGGTCTATTGCTGCCTCGGGCACCTTATGGTCGTTCTCCTGTGAGTCTAGATTTTCGATTCCGACGCAAAAATGATAGTTAATTGTAACGTTCAGGGCCTTGTAATGACGATGGAACACTCAAATTGCGTCGAGATTCAATACATCATCCTCCAGCCGACTTGTCTCCAAGGGTCTGTTGCTGCCTCGGGCACCTTACGGTCGTTCTCCTGTCAGTCTAGATTTTCGAATCCGACGCAAAAATGATAGTTAATTGTAACGTTTAGGGCCTCCTAATGACGATGGGACACTCAAATTGCTTCGAGATTCAATACATCGTCCTCCAGCCGACTTGTCTCCATGGGGATATTACTGCCTCCGGCCTCTTATGTTCGCTCTCATGTGAGTCTAGATTTTCGAATCCGACGCGAAACTGATTGTTAATTGTAACTTTCAGGTCTTCCTAATGACGATGGAACACTCAAATTGCCTCGAGATTCAATACATCGGCATTCAGCCGCTTTGTCTCCAATGGTCTATTGCTGCCTCGGGCACCGTATGGTCGTTCCCCTGTGAGTCAACATTTTAGAATCCGACGCAAAACTGATAGTTAAATGTAATGCTCAGGGACTCTTAATGACGATGGAGCACTCAAATTGCGTCGCGAATCAATACATCGTCCTCCAGCGGACTGATCTCCAAGGGGAAATTGCTGCATCGGGCACCTTATGGTCGTTCTCCTGTGAGTTTAGATTTTCGAATCCGACGCAAAACTGATTGTTAATTGTAATGTTCAGGGCCACCTAATAACAATGGAACACTCAAATTGAGTCGAGATTCAATACATCGACCTCCAGCCGACTTGTCTCCAAGGGGATATTGCCGCCTCGGGCTCCATGTGGTCCGTCTCCTGTGAGTCTAGATTTTCGAATCCGACGCGAAACTGATAGTTAATTGTAACGTTCAGGGCCTCCCAATGACGATGGAACACTCAAATTGCGTCGAGATTCAATACATCGGCCTCCAGCCGACTTGTCTCCAAGGGGATATTGCTGTCTCGGGCACAATATGATCCTTCTCCTGTGAGTCTAGATTTTCGAATCCGACGCAAAAATGGTAGTGAATTGTAACGTTCAGCGCCTCCTAATGACGATAGAAGACTCAAATTGCGTCGAGATTCAATACATCGTCCTCCAGCCGATTTGTCTCCAAGGGGATATTGCTGCCTCGTTCACCAAATGGTCCGTCTGCTGTGAGTCTAGATTTTCGAATCCGACGAAAAACTGATAGTTAATTGTAACATTCAGGGCCTCCTAATGACGATGGAACACTCAAATTGCGTCGCGATCCAATACATCGTCCTCCAGACGACTTGTCTCCAAGGGTCTATTGCTGCCTCGGACACCTTATGGTCGTTCTCCTGTGAGTTTAGATTATCGAATCCCACGCAAAAATGATAGTTAATTGTAACGTTTAGGGCCTCCTAATGACGATGGAACACTCAAGTTGCGTCGAGATTCAATACACCGGCCTCCAGCCGACTTGTCTCCAAGGGTCTATTGCTGCCTCGGGCACCTTATGGTCGTTCCCCTGTGAGTCTAGATTTTCGAATCCGATGCGAAACTGATAGTTAATTGTAAGGTTCAGGGCCTCCTAATGACGATGGAACACTCAAATTGCGTCGAGATTCAATACATCGGCCTCCAGCGGACTTGTCTCCAAGGGGATATTGCTGACTCGAGCACCGTATGAACTTCTCCTGTGAGTAGATTTTCGAATCCGACGCTAAAATGATTGTTAATTGTGACGTTCAGGGCCTCCTAATGACGATGGAACACTCAAATTGCGTCGCGATCCAATACATCGTCCTCCAGCCGACTTGTCTCCAAGGGTCTAATGCTGCCTCGGGCACAATTTGATCCTTCTCCTGTGAGTCTAGATCTTCGAATCCGACGCAAAAATGATAGTTAATTGTAACGTTCAGGGGCTCCTAATGCCGATGGAACACTTAAATTGCGTCGGGAGTCAATACATCTTTCTCCAGCCGACTTGTCTACAAGGGGATATTGCTGCCTCGGGCTCCATGTGGTCCGTCTCCTGTGAGTCTAGATTTTCGAATCCGACGCGAAACTGATAGTTAGTTGTACGGTTCAGGGCCTCCTAATGACGATGGAACACTCAAATTGCGTCGAGATTCAATACATCGGCCTCCAGCGGACTTGTCTCCAAGGGGATATTGCTGTCTCGGGCACCACATGATCCTTCTCCTGTGAGTCTAGATTTTCGAATCCAACGCAAAAATGATAGTGAATAGTAACGTTCAGCGCCTCCTGATGACGATAGAACTCTCAAATTGCGTCGAGATTCAATACTTCGTCCTCCAGCCGACTTGTCTCCAAGGGCCTATTGCTGCCTCGGGCACCTTATGGTCGTTCTCCTGTGAGTCTAGATTTTCGAATCCGACGCAAAAATGATAGTTAATTAAAACGTTCAGGGCCTTGTAAAGACGATGGAACTTTCAAATTGCGTCGAGATTCAATACATCGGCCTCCAGCCGACTTGTCTCCAAGGGTCCGTTGCTGCCTCGGGCACCTTATGGTCGTTCTCCTGTGAGTCTAGATTTTCGAATCCGACGCAAAAATGATAGTTAATTGTAACGTTCAGGGCCTCCTAATGTCGATGGAAAACACAAATTGCGTCAAGAAACAATACATCGGTTTCCAGCCGACTTGTCTCCAAGGGTCTATTGCTGCCTCGGGCACCTTATGGTCGTTCTCCTGTGAGTCTAGATTTCGAATCCGACGCAAAAATGATAGTGAATTGTAACGTTCAGGGCCTCCTAATGACGATGGAACACTCAAATTGCGTCGAGAGTCAATACATCGACCTCCAGTCGACTTGTATCCAAGGGGAAATTGCAGTCTCGGGCACAATATGATCCTTCTCCTGTGAGTCTAGATTTTCGAATCCGACGCAAAAATGATAGTGTATTGTAACGTTCAGCGCCTCCTAATGACGATAGAAGACTCAAATTGCGTCGAGATTCAATACATCGTCCTCCAGCCGATTTGTCTCCAAGGGGATATTGCTGCCTCGGGAAACTTATGGTCGTTCTCCTGTGAGTTTAGATTATCGCATCCGACGCAAAAATGATAGTTAATTGTAACGTTTAGGGCCTCCTAATGACGATGGAACACTCAAATTGCGTAGAGATTCAATACATCGGCCTCCAGCAGACTTGTCTCCATGGGGATATTACTGCCTCCGGCCTCTTATGTTCGCTCTCATGTGAGTCTAGATTTTCGAATCCGACGCTGAAATGATAGTTAACTGTAACGTTCAGGGCCTCCTAATGCCGATGGAACACTCAAATTGCGTCGAGATTCAATACATCGGCCTCCAGCCGACTTGTCTCAAAGGGTCTATTGCTGCCTTGGGCACCTTATGGTCGTTCTCCTGTGAGTCTAGATTTTCGAATCCGACGCAAAAATGATAGTTAATTGTAACGTTCAGGGCCTTGTAATGACGATGGAACACTCAAATTGCGTCGAGATTCAATACATCGTCCTCCAGCCGACTTGTCTCCAAGGGTCTGTTGCTGCCTTGGGCATCTTATGGTCGTTCTCCTGTCAGTCTAGATTTTCGAATCCGACGCAAAAATGATAGTTAATTGTAACGTTCAGGGCCTTGTAATGACGATGGAACACTCAAATTGCGTCGAGATTCAATACATCGGCCTCCAGCCGACTTGTCTCCAAGTGTCTGTTGCTGCCTCGGGCACCTTATGGTCGTTCTCCTGTGAGTTTAGATTATCGAATCCGACGCAAAAATGATTGTTAATTGTAACGTTTAGGGACTCCAAATGACGATGGGACACTCAAATTGCGTCGAGATTCAATACATCGTCCTCCAGCGGACTTGTCTCCAAGGGGATATTGCTGTCTCGAGCACCGTATGAACTTCCCCTGTGAGTAGATTTACGAATCCGACGCTAAAATGATTGTTAATTGTAACGTTCAGGGGCTCCTAATGCCGATGGAACACTTAAATTGCGTCGGGAGTCAATACATCTTTCTCCAGCCGACTTGTCTACAAGGGGATATTGCTGCCTCGGGCTCCATGTGGTCCGTCTCCTGTGAGTCTAGATTTTCGAATCCGACGCGAAACTGATAGTTAGTTGTACGGTTCAGGGCCTCCTAATGACGATGGAACACTCAAATTGCGTCGAGATTCAATACATCGGCCTAAAGCGGACTTGTCTCCAAGGGGATATTGCTGTCTCGGGCACCACATGATCCTTCTCCTGTGAGTCTAGATTTTCGAATCCAACGCAAAAATGATAGTGAATAGTAACGTTCAGCGCCTCCTGATGACGATAGAACTCGCAAATTGCGTCGAGATTCAATACTTCGTCCTCCAGCCGACTTGTCTCCAAGGGCCTATTGCTGCCTCGGGCACCTTATGGTCGTTCTCCTGTGAGTCTAGATTTTCGAATCCGACGCAAAAATGATAGTTAATTAAAACGTTCAGGTCCTTGTAATGACGATGGAACACTCAAATTGCGTCGAGATTCAATACATCGGCCTCCAGCCGACTTGTCTCCAAGGGTCCGTTGCTGCCTCGGGCACCTTATGGTCGTTCTCCTGTGAGTCTAGATTTTCGAATCCGACGCAAAAATGATAGTTAATTGTAACGTTCAGGGCTTCCTAATGACGATGGAACACTCAAATTGCGTCGAGATTCAATACATCGGCCTAAAGCGGACTTGTCTCCAAGGGGATATTGCTGTCTCGGGCACCACATGATCCTTCTCCTGTGAGTCTAGATTTTCGAATCCAACGCAAAAATGATAGTGAATAGTAACGTTCAGCGATTCCTGATGACGATAGAACTCGCAAATTGCGTCGAGATTCAATACTTCGTCCTCCAGCCGACTTGTCTCCAAGGGCCTATTGCTGCCTCGGGCACCTTGTGGTCGTTCTCCTGTGAGTTTAGATTATCGAATCCGACGCAAAAATGATAGTTAATTGTAACGTTTAGGGCCTCCTAATGACGATGGGACACTCAAATTGCGTCGAGATTCAATACATCGTCCTCCAGCGGACTTGTCTCCAAGGGGATATTGCTGTCTCGAGCACCGTATGAACTTCCCCTGTGAGTAGATTTACGAATCCGACGCTAAAATGATTGTTAATTGTAACGTTCAGGGCCTCCTAATGACGATGGAACACTCAAATTGCGTCGAGATTCAATACATCGGCCTCGAGCCGACTTGTCTCCAAGGGTCTGTTGCTGCCTCGGGCACCTTATGGTCGTTCTCCTGTGAGTTTAGATTATCGAATCCGACGCTAAAATGATAGTTAATTGTAACGTTCAGAGCCTCCTAATGCCGATGGAACACTCAAATTGCGTCGAGATTCAATACATCGTCCTCCAGCCGACTTGTCTCCATGGGGATATTACTGCCTCCGGCCTCTTATGTTCGCTCTCATGTGAGTCTAGATTTTCGAATCCGACGCTAAACTGATTGTTAATTGTAACGTTCAGAGCTTCCTTATGACGATGGAACACTCAAATTGCCTCGAGATTCAATACATCGGCATTCAGCCGATTTGTCTCCAATGGTCTATTGCTGCCTCGGGCACCTTATGGTCGTTCTCCTGTGAGTCTAGATTTTCGAATCCGACGCAAAAATGATAGTTAATTGTAACGTTCAGAGTCTCCTAATGACGATGGAACACTCAAATAAGCGTCGGGCGTCAATACATCGTCCTCCGGCCGACTTGTCTCCATGGGGATATTACTGCCTCCGGCCTCTTATGTTCGCTCTCATGTAAGTCTAGATTTTCGAATCCGACGCAAAAATGATAGTTAATTGTAACGTTCAGGGCCTTGTAATGACGATGGAACACTCAAATTGCGTCGAGATTCAATACATCGGCCTCCAGCCGACTCGTCTCCAAGTGTCTGTTGCTGCCTCGGGCACCTTATGGTCGTTCTCCTGTGAGTTTAGATTATCGAATCCGACGCAAAAATGATAGTTAATTGTAACGTTCAGGGCCTCCTAATGACGATGGGACACTCAAATTGCGTCGAGATTCAATACATCGTCCTCCAGCAGACTTGTCTCCATGGGGATATTACTGCATCCGGCCTCTTATGTTCGCTCTCATGTGAGTCTAGATTTTCGAATCCGACGCGAAACTGATTGTTAATTGTAACGTTCAGGGCTTCCTAATGACGATGGAACACTCAAATTGCCTCGAGATTCAATACATCGGCATTCAGCCGACTTGTCTCCAAGGGTCTATTGCTGCCTCGGGCACCTTATGGTCGTTCTCCTGTGAGTCTAGATTTTCGAATCCGACACAAAAATAATAGTTAATTTAACGTTCAGGGCCTTGTAATGACGATGGAACACTCAAATTGCGTCGAGATTCAATACATCGGCCTCCAGCGGACTTGTCTCCAAGGGGATATTGCTGTCTCGAGCACCGTATGAACTTCTCCTGTGAGTAGATTTACAAATCCGACGCTAAAATGATTGTTAATTGTAACGTTCAGGGCCTCCTAATGACGATGGAACACTCAAATTGCGTCGAGATTCAATACATCGGCCTCTAGCCGACTTGTCTCCAAGTGTCTGTTGCTGCCTCGGGCACCTTATGGTCGTTCTCTACTGTGTGTTTAGATTATCGAATCCGACGCAAAAATGATAGTTAATTGTAACGTTCAGGGCCTCCTAATGACGATGGGACACTCAAATTGCGTCGAGATTCAATACATCGTCCCCCAGCCGACTTGTCTCAATGGGGATATTACAGCCTCCGGCCTCTTATGTTCGCTCTCATGTGAGTCTAGATTTTCGAATCCGACGCGAAACTGATTGTTAATTGTAACGTTCAGAGCTTCCTAATGACGATGGAACACTCAAATTGCCTCGAGATTCAATACATCGGCATTCAGCCGATTTGTCTCCAAGGGTCTATTGCTGCCTCGGGCACCTTATGGTCATTCTCCTGTGAGTCTAGATTTTCGAATCCGACGCAAAAATGATAGTTAATTGTAACGTTCAGGGCCTCCTAATGACGATGGAACACTCAAATAAGCGTCGAGAGTCAATACATCGTCCTCCAGCCGACTTGTTTCCATGGGGATATTACTGCCTCCGGCCTCTTATGTTCGCTCTCATGTGAGTCTAGATTTCCGAATGCGACGCAAAAATGATAGTTAATTGTAACGTTCAGGGCCTTGTAATGACGATGGAACACTCAAATTGCGTCGAGATTCAATACATCGGCCTCCAGCCGACTTGTCTCCAAGTGTCTGTTGCTGCCTCGGGCACCTTATGGTCGTTCTCCTGTGAGTTTAGATTATCGAATCCGACGCAAAAATGATAGTTAATTGTAACGTTCAGGGCCTCCTAATGACGATGGGACACTCAAATTGCGTCGAGATTCAATACATCGTCCTCCAGCCGTCTTGTCTCCATGGGGATATTACTGCCTCCGGCCTCTTATGTTCGCTCTCATGTGAGTCTAGATTTTCGAATCCGACGCGAAACTGATTGTTAATTGTAACGTTCAGGGCTTCCTAATGACGATGGAACACTCAAATTGCCTCGAGATTCAATACATCGGCATTCAGCCGATTTGTCTCCAAGGGTCTATTGCTGCCTCGGCCACCTTATGGTCGTTTTCCTGTGAGTCTAGATTTTCGAATCCGACGCAAAAATGATAGTTAATTGTAACGTTCAGGGCCTTGTAATGACGATGGAACACTCAAATTGCGTCGAGATTCAATACATCGGCCACCAGCCGACTTGTCTCCAAGGGTCTGTTGCTGCCTCGGGCACCTTATGGTCGTTCTCCTGTGAGTTTAGATTATCGAATCCGACGCAAAAATGATAGTTAATTGTAACGTTTAGGGCCTCCTAATGACGATGGAACACTCAAATTGCCTCGAGATTCAATACATCGGTCTCCAGCCGACTTGTCTCCAAGGGTTTGTTGCTGCCTCGGGCACCTTATAGTCGTTCTCCTGTGAGTTTAGATTATCGAATCCGACGCAAAAATGGTAGTTAATTGTAACGTTCAGAGCCTCCTAATGCCGATGGAACACTCAAATTGCGTCGAGATTCAATACATCGTCCTCCAGCCGACTTGTCTCCATGGGGATATTACTGCCTCCGGCCCCTTATGTTCGCTCTCATGTGAGTCTAGATTTTCGAATCCGACGCGAAACTGTTAGTTAATTGTAACGTTCAGGGCCTGCTAATGACGACGGAACACTCAAATTGCGTCGAGATTCAATACATCGGCCTCCAGCGGACTTGTCTCCAAGGGGATATTGCTGTCTCGAGCACCGTATGAACTTCTCCTGTGAGTAGATTTACGAATCCGACGCTAAAATGATTGTTAATTGTTACGTTCAGGGCCTCCTAATGACGATGGAACACTCAAATTGCGTCGAGATTCAATACATCGGCCTCCAACCGACTTGTCTCCAAGGGTCTGTTGCTGCCTCCGGCCTCTTATGTTCGCTCTCATGTGAGTCTAGATTTTCGAATCCGACGCGAAACTGATTGTTAATTGTAACGTTCAGGGCTTCCTAATGACGATGGAACACTCAAATTGCCTCGAGATTCAATACATCGGCATTCAGCCGATTTGTCTCCAAGGGTCTATTGCTGCCTCGGGCACCTTGTGGTCGTTCTCCTGTGAGTCTAGATTTTCGAATCCGAAGCAAAAATGATAGTTAATTGTAACGTTCAGGGCCTCCTAATGACGATGGAACACTCAAATAAGCGTCGAGTCAATACATCGTCCTCCAGCCGACTTGTCTCCATGGGGATATTACTGCCTCCGGCCTCTTTTGTTCGCTCTCATGTGAGTCTAGATCTTCGAATCCGACGCAAAATTGATAGTTAATTGTAACGTTCAGGGCCTTGTAATGACGATGGAACACTCAAATTGCGTCGAGATTCAATACATCGGCCTCCAGCCGACTTGTCTCCAAGGGTCTGTTGCTGCCTCGGGCACCTTATGGTCGTTCTCCTGTGAGTTTAGATTATCGAATCCAACGCAAAAATGATAGTTAATTGTAACGTTCAGGGCTTCCTAATGACGATGGAACACTCAAATTGGCTCGAGATTCAATACATCGGCATTCAGCCGATTTGTCTCCAAGGGTCTATTGCTGCCTCGGGCACCGTATGGTCGTTGCCCTGTGAGTCAACATTTTAGAATCCGACGCAAAACTGATAGTTAAATGAATTGCTCAGGGCCTCGTAATGACGATGGAACACTCAAATTGCGTCGAGAGTCAATACATCGACCTCCAGCCGACTTGTCTCCAAGGGGATATTGCTTCCTCGGGCTCTATGTGGTCCGTCTCCTGTGAGTATAGATTTTCGAATCCGACGCGAAACTGATAGTTAATTGTAACGTTCAGGGCCTCCTAATGACGATGGAACACTCAAATTGCGTCGAGACTCAATACATCGGCCTCCAGCACTCTTGTCTCCAAGGGATATAGCTGTCTCGGGCACAATATGATCCTTCTCCTGAGAGTCTAGATTTTCGAATCCGACGCAAAAATGATAGTAAATTGTAACGTTCAGCGCCTCCTAATGACGATAGAAGACTCAAATTGCGTCGAGATTCAATACATTGTCCTCCAGCCGATTTGTCTCCAAGGGGATATTGCTGCCTCTGGCACCTTATGGTCGTTCTCCTGTGAGTTTAGATTATCGAATCCGACGCAAAAACGATAGTTAATTGTAACGTTCAGGGCGACCAACGGACGATGGAACACTCAAATTGCGTCGAGATTCAATACATCGGCCTCCAACCGACTTGTCTGCTATGGTCTGTAGCTGCCTCGGGCACCTTATGGTCGTTCTCCTGTGAGTCTAGATTTTCTAATCCGACGATAAAATGATAGTTAATTGTAACGTTCAGGGCCTCCTAATGACGATGGAACACTCAAATTGCCACGAGATTTAATACATCGTCCTCCAGCCGACTTGTCTCCAAGGGTCTGTTGCTGCCTCGGGCACCTTATGGTCGTTCTCCTGTGAGTTTAGATTTTCGAATCCGACGCGAAACTGATAGTTAATTGTAAGGTTCAGGGCCTCCTAATGACGATGGAACACTCAAAATGCGTCGAGATTCAATACATCGGCCTCCAGCGGACTTGTCTCCAAGGGGATATTGCTGTCTCGAGCACCGTATGAACTTCTCCTGTGAGTAGATTTTCGAATGCGACGCAAAAATGATTGTTTATTGTAACGTTCAGGGACTCCTAAAAACGATGGAACACTCAAATTGCGTCGAGAGTCAATACATTGACCTCCAGTCGACTTGTATCCAACGGGATATTGCAGTCTCGTGCACCATATGATCCTTCTCCTGTTAGCAGATTTTCGAATCCGACGCTAAAATGATAGTTAATTGTAACGTTCAGGGCCTCCTAATGACGATGGAACTCTCAAATTGCGTCGAGATTCAATACATCGTCCTCCAGCCGACTTATCTCCAAGGGTCTATTGCTGCCTCGGGCACCTTATGGTCGTTCCCGTGTGAGTCTAGATTTTCGAATCCGACGCAAAACTGATAGTTAAATGTAAAGCTCAGGGCCTCTTAATGACGATGGAACACTCAAATTGCGTCGAGATTAATACATCGGCCTCCAGCCGACTTGTCTCCAAGGGTGTAATGCTGCCTCGGGCACCTTATGGTCGTTCTCCTGTGAGTCTAGATTTTCGAATCCGACGCAAAAATGATAGTTAATTGTAACGTTCAGGGCCTTGTAATGACGATGAAACACTCAAATTGCGTCGAGATTCAATACATCGGCCTCCAGCCGACTTGTCTCCAAGGGTCTGTTGCTGCCTCGGGCACCTAATGGTCGTTCTCCTGTGAGGTTAGATTATCGAATCCGACGCAAAAATGATAGTTAATTGTAACGTTTAGGGCCTCATAATGACGATGGGACACTCAAATTGCGTCGAGATTCAATACATTGTCCTCCAGCCGACTTGTCTCGAAGGGTCTATTGCTGCCTCGGGCACCTTATGGTCGTTCTCCTGTGAGTCTAGATTTTCGAATCCGACGCGAAACTGATAGTTAATTGTAAGGTTCAGGGCCTCCTAATGACGATGGAACACTCAAATTGCGTCGAGATTCAATACATCGGCCTCCAGCAGACTTGTCTCCAAGGGGATATTGCTGTCTCGAGCACCGTATGAACTTCTCCTGTGAGTAGATTTTCGAATCCGACGCTAAAATGATTGTTAATTGTAACGTTCAGGGCCTCCTAATGACGATGGAACACTCAAATTGCGTCAAGAATCAATACATCGGTTGCCAGCCGACTTGTCTCCAAGGGTCTATTGCTGCCTCGAGCACCGTATGAACTTCTCCTGTGAGTAGATTTTCGAATCCGACGCATAAATGATAATTAATTGTAACGTTCAGGTACTCCTAAAGACGATGGAACACTCAAATTGCGTCGAGAGTCAATACATCGACCTCCATTCGACTTGAATCCAAGGGGATATTGCAGTCTCGTGCACCATATGATCCTTCTCCAGTTAGTTGGTTTTCGAATCCGACGGTGAAATGATAGTTAACTGTAACGTTCAGGGCCTCCTAATGCCGATGGAACACTCAAATTGCGTCGAGATTCAATACATCGGCCTCCAGCCGACTTGTCTCCAAGGGTCTATTGCTGCCTCGGGCTCCATGTGGTCCGTCTCCTGTGAGTCTAGATTTTCGAATCCGACGCTTAACTGATAGTTAATTGTAACGTTCAGGGCCTCCTATTGGCGATGAAACACTCAAATTGCGGCGAGAGTCAATACATCGACTTCCAGTCGACTTGTATCCAAGGGGATATTGCAGTCTCGTGCACCATATGATCCTTCTCCTGTTAGTAGAATTTCGAATCCGACGCTAAATTAATGGTTAACTGTAACGTTCAGGGTCTCCTAATGCCGATGGAACACTCAAATTGCGTCGAGATTCAATACATCGGCCTCCAGCCGACTTGTCTTCAAGGGTCTATTGCTGCCTCGGGCACCTTATGGTCGTTCTCCTGTGAGTCTAGATTTATCGAATCCGACGCAAAAATGATAGTTAATTGTAACGTTCAGGGCCTTGTAATGACGATGGAACACTCAAATTACGTCGAGATTCATTACATCGGCCTCCAGCCGACTTGTCTCCAAGGGTCTGTTGCTGCCTCGGGCACCTTATGGTCGTTCTCCTGTGAGTTTAGATTATTGAATCCGACGCAAAAATGATAGTTAATTGTAACGTTTAGGGCCTCCTAATGACGATGGGACACTCAAATTGCGTCGAGATTTAATACATCGTCCTCCAGCCGACTTGTCTCCATGGGGATATTACTGCCTCCGGCCTCTTATGTTCGCTATCATGTGAGTCTAGATTTTTGAATCCGACGCGAAACTGATTGTTAATTGTAACGTTCAGGGCTTCCTAATGACGATGGAACACTCAAATTGCCTCGAGATTCAATACATCGGCATTCAGCCGATTTGTCACCAAGGGTCTATTGCTGCCTCGGGCACCGTATGGTCGTTCCCCTGTGAGTCAACATTTTAGAATCCGACGCAAAACAGATAGTTAAATGTAATGCTCAGGGCCTCTTAATGACGATGGAACACTCAAATTGCGTCGAGAGTCAATACATCTTCCTCCAGCCGACTTGTCTACTAGGGGATATTGCTGCCTCGGGCTCCATGTGGTCCGTCTCCTGTGAGTCTAGATTTTCGAATCCGACGCAAAACTGATAGTTAATTGTAAGGTTCAGGGCCTCCTAATGACGATGGAACACTCAAATTGCGTCGAGATTCAATACATCGGCCTCGAGCGGACTTGTCTCCAAGGGGATATTGCTGTCTCGTGCACCATATGATCTTTCTCCTGTTAGTAGATTTTCGAATCCGACGCTAAAATGATAGTTAACTGTAGCGTTCAGGGCCTCCTAATGCCGATGGAACACTCAAATTGCGTCGAGATTTAATACATCGGCCTCCAGCAGACTTGTCTCCAAGGGTCTATTGCTGCCTCGGGCACCTTATGGTCGTTCTCCTGTGAGTCTAGATTTTCGAATCCGACGCAAAAATGATAGTTAATTGTAACGTTCAGGGCCTCCTATTGGCGTTGGAACACTCAAATTGCGTCGAGAGTCAATACATCGATTTCCAGTCGACTTGTATCCAAGGGGATATTGCAGTCTCGTGCACCATATGATCCTTCTCCTGTTAGAAGATTTTCGAATCCGACGCTAAAATGATAGTTAACTGTAACGTTCAGGGCCTCCTAATGCCGATGGAACACTCAAATTGCGTCGAGATTCAATACATCGGCCTCCAGCCGACTTGTTTCCAAGGGTCTATTGCTGCCTCGGGCACCTTATGGTCGTTCTCCTGTGAGTCTAGATTATCGAATCCGACGAAAATTATAGTTAATTGTAACGTTTAGGGCCTCCTAATGACGATGGAACACTCAAATTGCGTCGAGATTCAATACATCGGCCTCCAGCCGACTTGTCTCATTGGGTCTGTTTCTGCCTCGGGCACCTTATGGTCGTTCTCCTGTGAGTTTAGATTATCGAATCCGACGCAAAAATGATAGTTAATTGTAACGTTCAGGTACTCCTAAAGACGATGGAACACTTAAATTGCGTCGAGAGTCATTACATCGACCTCCAGTCGACTTGTATCCAAGGGGATATTGCAGTCTCGTGCACCATATGATCCTTCTCCTGTTAGTAGATTTTCGAATCCGACGCTAAAATGATAGTTAACTGTAACGTTCAGGGCCTCCTAATGCCGATGGAACACTCTAATTGCGTCGAGATTCAATACATCGGCCTCCAGCCGACTTGTCTCCAAGGGGATATAGCAGTCTCGTGCACCATATGATCCTTCTCCTGTTAGTTGGTTTTCGAATCCGACGCTAAAATGATAGTTAACTGTGACGTTCAGGGACTCCTAAAGACGACGGAACACTCAAATTGCGTCGAGAGTCAATACATATTCCTCCAGCCGGCTTGTCTACAAGGGGATATTGCTGCCTCGGGCTCCATGTGGTCCGTCTCCTGTGAGTCTTGATTTTCGAATCCGACGCGAAACTGATAGTTAATTGTAAGGTTCAGGGCCTCCTAATGACGATGGAACACTCAAATTGCGTCGAGATTCAATACATCGCCCTCCAGTCGACTTGTATCCAAGGGGATATTGCAGTCTCGTGCACCACATGATCCTTCTCCTGTTAGTAGATTTTCGAATCCGACGCAAAAATGATAGTGAATTGTAACGTTCAGGGCCTCCTATTGCCGATGGAACACTCAAATTGCGTCGAGATTCAATACATCGGCCTCCAGCCGACTTGTCTCCAAGTGTCTATTGCTGCCTCGGGCACCGTATGGTCGTTCCCCTCTGAGTCAACATTTTAGAATCCGACGCAAAACTGATAGTTAATTGTAACGTACAGGGACTCCTAAAGACGATGGAACACTCAAATTGCGTCGAGAGTCAATACATTTTCTTCCAGCCGGCTTGTCTACAAGGGGATATTGCTGCCTCGGGCTCCATGTGGTCCGTCTCCTGTGAGTCTAGATTTTCGAATACGACGCGAAACTGATGGTTAATTGTAAGGTTCAGGGCCTCCTAATGACGATGGAACACTCAAATTACGTCGAGATTCTATACATCGGCCTCCAGCGGACTTGTCTCCAAGGGGATATTGCTGTCTCGGGCACCATATGATCCTTCCCCTGTGAGTCTAGATTTTTCGAATCCGACGCAAAAATGATAGTTAATTGTAACGTTCAGGGCCTTGTAATGACGATAGAACACTCAAATTGCTACGAGATTCAATACATCGGCCTCCAGCCGACTTGTCTCCAAGGGTCTGTTGCTGCCTCGGGGACCTTATGGTCGTTCTCCTGTGAGTTTAGATTATCGAATCCGACGCAAAAATGATAGCTAATTGTAACGTTTATGGCCTCCTAATGACATTGGGACACTCAAATTGCGTCGAGATTCAATACATCGTCCTCCAGCCGACTTGTCTCCAAGGGTCTATTGCTGCCTCGGGAACCTTATGGTCGTTCTCCTGTGAGTCTAGATTTTCGAATCTGACGCAAAAATGATAGTTATTTGTAACGTTCAGGGCCTTCTAATGACGATGGAACACTCAAATTGCGTCGAGATTCAATACATCGGCCTCCAGCCGACTTGTCTCCAAGGGGATATCGCTGCCTCGGGCACCACATGGTCCGTCTCCGGTGATTCTACGTTTTCGAATCCGACGCAAAACTCATAGTTAATTGTAACGTTCAGGGCCTCCTAATGACGATGGAACACTCAAATTGCGTCGAGACTCAATACATCGGCCTCCAGCAGACTTGTCTCCAAGGGATATAGCTGTCTCGGGCACAATATGATCCTTCTCCTGAGAGTCTAGATTTTCGAATCCGACGCAGAAATGATAGTAAATTGTAACGTTCAGCGCCTCCTAATGACGATAGAAGACTCAAATTGCGTCGAGATTCAATACATCGTCCTCCAGCCGATTTGTCTCCAAGGGGATATTGCTGCCTCTGGCACCTTATGGTCGTTCTCCTGTGAGTTTAGATTATCGAATCCGACGCAAAAACGATAGTTAATTGTAACGTTCAGGGCGACCTACTGACGATGGAACACTCAAATTGCGTCGAGATTCAATACATCGGCCTCCAACCGACTTGTCTGCTATGGTCTGTTGCTGCCTCGGGCACCTTATGGTCGTTCTCCTGTGAGTCTAGATTTTCTAATCCGACGATAAAATAATAGTTAATTGTAACGTTCAGGGCCTCCTAATGACGATGGAACAGTCAAATTGCGACGAGATTTAATACATCGTCCTCCAGCCGACTTGTCTCCAAGGGTCTTTTGCTGCCTCGGGCACCTTATGGTCGTTCTCCTGTGAGTTTAGATTTTCGAATCCGACGCGAAACTGATAGTTAATTGTAAGGTTCAGGGCCTCCTAATGACGATGGAACACTCAAAATGCGTCGAGATTCAATACATCGGCCTCCAGTGGACTTGTCTCCAAGGGGATATTGCTGTCTCGAGCACCGTATGAACTTCTCCTGTGAGTAGATTTTCGAATGCGACGCTAAAATGATTGTTTATTGTAACGTTCAGGGACTCCTAAAGACGATGGAACACTCAAATTGCGTCGAGATTCAATACATCGGCCTCCAGCCGACTTGTCTCCAAGGGTCTGTTGCTGCCTCGGGCACCTAATGGTCGTTCTCCTGTGAGTTTAGATTATCGAATCCGACGCAAAAATGATAGTTAATTGTAACGTTTAGGGCCTCATAATGACGATGGGACACTCAAATTGCGTCGAGATTCAATACATCGTCAGCCAGCCGACTTGTCTCTAAGGGTCTATTGCTGCCTCGGGCACCTTATGGTCGTTCTCCTGTGAGTCTAGATTTTCGAATCCGACGCGAAACTGATAGTTAATTGTAAGGTTCAGGGCCTCCTAATGACGATGGAACACTCAAATTGCGTCGAGATTCAATACATCGGCCTCCAGCAGACTTGTCTCCAAGGGGATATTGCTGTCTCGAGCACGGTATGAACTTCTCCTGTGAGTAGATTTTCGAATCCGACGCTAAAATGATTGTTAATTGTTACGTTCAGGGCCTCCTAATGACGATGGAACACTCAAATTGCGTCAAGAATCAATACATCGGTTGCCAGCCGACTTGTCTCCAAGGGTCTATTGCTGCCTCGAGCACCGTATGAACTTCTCCTGTGAGTAGATTTTCGAATCCGACGCATAAATGATAATTAATTGTAACGTTCAGGTACTCCTAAAGACGATGGAACACTCAAATTGCGTCGAGAGTCAATACATCGACCTCCATTCGACTTGAATCCAAGGGGAAATTGCAGTCTCGTGCACCATATGATCCTTCTCCTGTTAGTTGGTTTTCGAATCCGACGGTAAAATGATAGTTAACTGTAACGTTCAGGGCCTCCTAATGCCGATGGAACACTCAAATTGCGTCGAGATTCAATACATCGGCCTCCAGCCGACTTGTCTCCAAGGGTCTATTGCTGCCTCGGGCTCCATGTGGTCCGTCTCCTGTGAGTCTAGATTTTCGAATCCGACGCTTAACTGATAGTTAATTGTAACATTCAGGGCCTCCTATTGGCGATGAAACACTCAAATTGCGGCGAGAGTCAATACATCGACTTCCAGTCGACTTGTATCCAAGGGGATATTGCAGTCTCGTGCACCATATGATCCTTCTCCTGTTAGTAGATTTTCGAATCCGACGCTAAATTAATGGTTAACTGTAACGTTCAGGGTCTCCTAATGCCGATGGAACACTCAAATTGCGTCGAGATTCAATACATCGGCCTCCAGCCGACTTGTCTTCAAGGGTATATTGCTGCCTCGGGCACCTTATGGTCGTTCTCCTGTGAGTCTAGATTTATCGAATCCGACGCAAAAATGATAGTTAGTTGTAACGTTCAGGGCCTTGTAATGACGATGGAACACTCAAATTACGTCGAGATTCATTACATCGGCCTCCAGCCGACTTGTCTCCAAGGGTCTGTTGCTGCCTCGGGCACCTTATGGTCGTTCTCCTGTGAGTTTAGATTATTGAATCCGACGCAAAAATGATAGTTAATTGTAACGTTTAGGGCCTCCTAATGACGATGGGACACTCAAATTGCGTCGAGATTTAATACATCGTCCTCCAGCCGACTTGTCTCCATGGGGATATTACTGCCTCCGGCCTCTTATGTTCGCTCTCATGTGAGTCTAGATTTTCGAATCCGACGCGAAACTGATTGTTAATTGTAACGTTCAGGGCTTCCTAATGACGATGGAACACTCAAATTGCCTCGAGATTCAATACATCGGCATTCAGCCGATTTGTCTCCAAGGGTCTATTGCTGCCTCGGGCACCGTATGGTCGTTCCCCTGTGAGTCAACATTTTAGAATCCGACGCAAAACTGATAGTTAAATGTAGTGCTCAGGGCCTCTTAATGACGATGGAACACTCAAATTGCGTCGAGAGTCAATGCATCTTCCTCCAGCCGACTTGTCTACTAGGGGATATTGCTGCCTCGGGCTCCATGTGGTCCGTCTCCTGTGAGTCTAGATTTTCGAATCCGACGCAAAACTGATAGTTAATTGTAAGGTTCAGGGCCTCCTAATGACGATGGAACACTCAAATTGCGTCGAGATTTAATACATCGGCCTCCAGCTGACTTGTCTCCAAGGGTCTACTGCTGCCTCGGGCACCTTATGGTCGTTCTCCTGTGAGTCTAGATTTTCGAATCCGACGCAAAAATGATAGTTAATTGTAACGTTCAGGGCCTCCTATTGGCGTTGGAACACTCAAATTGCGTCGAGAGTCAATACATCGACCTCCAGTCGACTTGTATCCAAGGGGATATTGCAGTCTCGTGCACCATATGATCCTTCTCCTGTTAGTAGATTTTCGAATCCGACGCTAAAATGATAGTTAACTGTAACGTTCAGGGCCTCCTAATGGCGATGGAACACTCAAATTGCGTCGAGATTCAATATATCGGCCTCCAGCCGACTTGTCTCCAAGTGTCTATTGCTGCCTCGGGCACCTTATGGTCGTTCTTCTGTGAGTCTAGATTATCGAATCCGACGCAAAAATGATAGTTAATTGTAACGTTTAGGGCCTCCTAATGACGATGGAACACTCAAATTGCGTCGAGATTCAATACATCGGCCTCCAGCCGACTTGTCTCCATGGGTCTGTTTCTGCCTCGGGCACCTTATGGTCGTTCTCCTGTGAGTTTAGATTATCGAATCCGACGCAAAAATGATAGTTAATTGTAACGTTCAGGGGCTCCTAATGACGATGGAACACTCATATTGCGTCAAGAATCAATACATCGGTTTCCAGCTGACTTGTCTCCAAGGGTCTGTTGCTGCCTCGAGCACCGTATGAACTTCTCCTGTGAGTAGATTTTCGAATCCGACGCATAAATAATAGTTAATTGTAACGTTCAGGTACTCCTAAAGACGATGGAACACTTAAATTGCGTCGAGAGTCATTACATCGACCTCCAGTCGACTTGTATCCAAGGGGATATTGCAGTCTCGTGCACCATATGATCCTTCTCCTGTTAGTAGATTTTCGAATCCGACGCTAAAATGATAGTTAACTGTAGCGTTCAGGGCCTCCTAATGCCGATGGAACACTCTAATTGCGTAGAGATTCAATACATCGGCCTCCAGCCGACTTGTCTCCAAGGGGATATTGCAGTCTCGTGCACCATATGATCCTTCTCCTGTTAGTTGGTTTTCGAATCCGACGCTAAAATGATAGTTAACTGTAACGTTCAGGGACTCCTAAAGACGATGGAACACTCAAATTGCGTCGAGAGTCAATACATCTTCCTCACGCCGGCTTGTCTACAAGGGGATATTGCTGCCTCGGGCTCCATGTGGTCCGTCTCCTGTGAGTCTTGGTTTTCGAATCCGACGCGAAACTGATAGTTAATTGTAAGGTTCAGGGCCTCCTAATGACGATGGAACACTCAAATTGCGTCGAGATTCAATACATCGACCTCCAGTCGACTTGTATCCAAGGGGATATTGCAGTCTCGTGCACCATATGATCCTTCTCCTGTTAGTAGATTTTCGAATCCGACGCAAAAATGATAGTGAATTGTAACGTTCAGGGCCTCCTATTGCCGATGGAACACTCAAATTGCGTCGAGATTCAATACATCGGGCTCCAGCCCACTTGTCTCCAAGTGTCTATTGCTGCCTCGGGCACCGTATGGTCGTTCCCCTGTGAGTCAACATTTTAGAATCCGACGCAAAACTGATAGTTAATTGTAACGTTCAGGGACTCCTAAAGACGATGGAACACTCAAATTGCGTCGAGAGTCAATACATTTTCTTCCAGCCGGCTTGTCTACAAGGGGATATTGCTGCCTCGGGCTCCATGTGGTCCGTCTCCTGTGAGTCTAGATTTTCGAATCCGACGCGAAACTGATGGTTAATTGTAAGGTTCAGGGCCTCCTAATGACGATGGAACACTCAAATTGCGTCGAGATTCTATACATCGGCCTCCAGCGGACTTGTCTCCAAGGGGATATTGCTGTCTCGGGCACCATATGATCCTTCTCCTGTTAGTAGATTTTCGAATCCGACGCTAAAATGATAGTTAACTGTAACGTTCAGGGCCTCCTAATGCCGATGGAACACTCTAATTGCGTCGAGATTCAATACATCGGCCTCCAGCCGACTTGTCTCCAAGGGTCTGTTGCTGCCTCGGGCACCTTATGGTCGTTCTCCTGTGAGTTTAGATTATCGAATCCGACGCAAAAATGATAGTTAATTGTAACGTTTATGGCCTCCTAATGACATTGGGACACTCAAATTGCGTCGAGATTCAATACATCGTCCTCCAGCCGACTTGTCTCCAAGGGTCTAATGCTGCCTCGGGCACCTTATGGTCGTTCTCTTGTACGTCTAGATTTTCGAATCCGACGCAAAAATGATAGTTAATTGTAACGTTCAGGGCCTCCTAATGACGATGGAGCACACAAATTGAGTCGAGATTCAATACATCGACCTCCAGCCGACTTGTCTCCAAGGGTCTATTGCTGCCTCGGGAACCTTATGGTCGTTCTCCTGTGAGTCTAGATTTTCGAATCTGACGCAAAAATGATAGTTATTTGTAACGTTCAGGGCCTTCTAATGACGATGGAACACTCAAATTGCGTCGAGATTCAATACATCGGCCTCCAGCCGACTTGTCTCCAAGGGGATATCGCTGCCTCGGGCACCACATGGTCCGTCTCCGGTGATTCTACGTTTTCGAATCCGACGCAAAACTCATAGTTAATTGTAACCTTCAGGGCCTCCTAATGACGATGGAACACTAAAATTGCGTCGAGATTCAATACATCGTCCTCCAGCGGACTTGTCTCCAAGGGTATATTGCAGTCTCATGCACCATATGATCCTTCTCCTGTTAATAGATTTTCGAATCCGACGCTAAAATGATAGTTAACTGTAACGTTCAGGGCCTCCTAATCCCGATGGAACACTCAAATTGCGTCGAGATTCAATACATCGGCCTCCAGCCGACTTGTCTCCAAGGGTCTATTGCTGCCTCGGGCACCTTATGGTCGTTCTCTTGTAAGTCTAGATTTTCGAATCCGACGCAAAAATGATAATTAATTGTAACGTTCAGGGCCTCCTAATGACGATGGAACACTCAAATTGCGTCGAGAGTCAACACATCGGCCTCCAGCCGACTTGTCTCCAAGAGTCTGTTGCTGCCTCGGGCACCTTATGGTCGTTCTCCTGTGAGTTTAGATTATCGAATCCGACGCAAAAATGATAGCTAATTGTAACGTTTAGGGCCACCTAAGGACGATGGAACACTGAAATTGCGTCGAGATTCAATACATCGGCCTCCAGCCGACTTGTCTCCAAGGGGATATTGCTGTCTCGGGCCTCTTATGTTCGCTCTCATGTGAGTCTAGAATTTCGAATCCGACGCGAAACTGATTGTTAATCGTAACGTTCAGGGCTTCCTAATGACGATGGAACACTCAAATTGCGTCGAGATTCATCGGCCTCCAGCCGACTTGTCTCCAAGGGTCTGTTGCTGCCTCGGGCACCTTATGGTCGTTCTCTTGTAAGTCTAGATTTTCGAATCCGACGCAAAAATGATAGTTCATTATACCGTTCAGGGCGACCTAATGACAATGGAACACTCAAATTGCGTCGAGATTCAATACATTGACCTCCAGCCGACTTGTCTCCAAGGGGATATTGCTGCATGGGACACCTTATGGTCATTCTCCTGTGAGTTTAGATTTTCGAATCCGACGAAAAACTGATAGTTAATAGTAACATTCAGGGCCTCCGAATGACGATGGAACACACATTTTGCGTCGAGAGTCAATACATCTTCCTCCAGCCGACTTGTCTACAAGGGGAAATTGCTGCCTCGGGCCCCATGTGGTCCGTCTCCTGTGAGTCTAGATTTTCGAATCCGACGCAAAAATGATAGTTAATTTTAACGTTCAGAGCCTTCTAATGACGATGGAACACTCAAATTGCGTCGAGATTCTATACATCGGCCACCAGCCGACTTTTCTCCAAGGGTCTATTGCTGCCTCGGGCACCTTATGGTCGTTCTCCTGTGAGTCTAGATTTTCGAATCCGACGCAAAAATGATAGTTAATTGTAACGTTCAGGGCCTTCTAATGACGATGGAACACTCAAATTGCGTCGAGATTCAATACATCGTCCTCCAGCCGACTTGTCTCCAAGGGGATATCGCTGCCTCGGGCACCAGATGGTCCTTCTCTGGTGATTCTACGTTTTCGAATCCGACGCTAAACTGCTAGTTAATTGTAACGTTCAGGGCCTCCTAAAAACGATGGAACACTCAAATTGCGTCGAGATTCAATACATCGGCCTCCAGCCGACTTGTCTCCAAGGGTCTGTTGCTGCCTCGGGCACCATATGGTCGTTCTCCTGTGAGTTTAGATTATCGAATCCGACATAAAATGATAGTTAATTGTAACGTTTAGGGCCTCCTAATGACGATGGGTCACTCAAAATGCGTCGAGATTCAATACATCGTCCTCCTGCCGACTTGTCTCCATGGGGATATTACTGCCTCCGGCCTCTTATGTTCGCTATCATGTGAGTCTAGATTTTCGAATCCGACGCGAAACTAATAGGTAATTGTAACGTTCAGGGCCTCCTAATGACGATGGAACACTATAATTGCGACGAGATTCAATACATCGGCCTCCAGCGGACTTGTCTCCAAGGGGATATAACAGTCTCATGCACCATATGATCCTTCTCCTGTTAGTAGATTTTCGAATCCGACGCTAAAATGATAGTTAACTGTAACGTTCAGGGCCTCCTAATGCCGATGGAACACTCAAATTGCGTCGAGACTCAATACATCGGCCTCCAGCCGACTTGTCTCCAAGGGTGTATTGCTCCCTCGGGCACCTTATGGTCGTTCTCTTGTAAGTCTAGATTTTCGAATCCAACGCAAAAATGGTAGTTAATTGTAACGTTCAGGGCCTCCTAATGCCGATGGAACACTCAAATTGCGTCGAGATTCAATACATCGCCCTCCTGCCGACTTGTCTCCAAGGGGATATTGCTGTCTCGGGCCTCTTATGTTCGCTCTCATGTGAATCTAGATTTTCGAATCCGACGCGAAACTGATTGTTAATTGTAACGTTCAGGACTTCCTAATGACGATGGAACACTCAAATTGCGTCGAGATTCATCGGCCTCCAGCCGACTTGTCTCCAAGGGTCTGTTGCTGCCTCGGGCACCTTATGGTCGTTCTCTTGTAAGTCTAGATTTTCGAAGCCGACGCAAAAATGATAGTTCATTTTACCGTTCAGGGCGACCTAATGACGATGGAACACTCAAATTGCGTCGAGATTCAATACATCGGCCTCCAGCCGACTTGTCTCCAAGGGTCTGTTGCTGCCTCGGGCTCCATGTGGTCCGTCTCCTGTGAGTCTAGATTTTCGAATCCGACGCTTAACTGATAGTTAATTGTAACGTTCAGGGCCTCCTATTGGCGATGAAACACTCAAATTGCGGCGAGAGTCAATACATCGACCTCCAGTCGACTTGTATCCAAGGGGATATTGCAGTCTCGTGCACCATATGATCTTTCTCCTGTTAGTAGATTTTCGAATCCGACGCTAAATTAATGGTTAACTGTAACGTTCAGGGTCTCCTAATGCCGATGGAACACTCAAATTGCGTCGAGATTCAATACATCGGCCTCCAGCCGACTTGTCTTCAAGGGTGTATTGCTGCCTCGGGCACCTTATGGTCGTTCTCCTGTGAGTCTAGATTTATCGAATCCGACGCAAAAATGATAGTTAATTGTAACGTTCAGGGCCTTGTAATGACGATGGAACACTCAAATTACGTCGAGATTCATTACATCGGCCTCCAGCCGACTTGTCTCCAAGGGTCTGTTGCTGCCTCGGGCACCTTATGGTCGTTCTCCTGTGAGTTTAGATTATTGAATCCGACGCAAAAATGATAGTTAATTGTAACGTTTAGGGCCTCCTAATGACGATGGGACACTCAAATTGCGTCGAGATTTAATACATCGTCCTCCAGCCGACTTGTCTCCATGGGGATATTACTGCCTCCGGCCTCTTATGTTCGCTCTCATGTGAGTCTAGATTTTCGAATCCGACGCGAAACTGATTGTTAATTGTAACGTTCAGGGCTTCCTAATGACGATGGAACACTCAAATTGCCTCGAGATTCAATACATCGGCATTCAGCCGATTTGTCTCCAAGGGTCTATTGCTGCCTCGGGCACCGTATGGTCGTTCCCCTGTGAGTCAACATTTTAGAATCCGACGCAAAACTGATAGTTAAATGTAATGCTCAGGGCCTCTTAATGACGATGGAACACTCAAATTGCGTCGAGAGTCAATACATCTTCCTCCAGCCGACTTGTCTACTAGGGGATATTGCTGCCTCGGGCTCCATGTGGACCGTCTCCTGTGAGTCTAGATTTTCGAATCCGACGCAAAACTGATAGTTAATTGTAAGGTTCAGGGCCTCCTAATGACGATGGAACACTCAAATTGCGTCGAGATTCAATACATCGGCCTCCAGCGGACTTGTCTCCAAGGGGATATTGCAGTCTCGTGCACCATATGATCCTTCTCCTGTTAGTAGATTTTCGAATCCGACGCTAAAATGATAGTTAACTGTAACGTTCAGGGCCTCTTAATGCCGATGGAACACTCAAATTGCGTCGAGATTTAATAAATCGGCCTCCAGCCGACTTGTCTCCAAGGGTCTATTGCTGCCTCGGGCACCTTATGGTCGTTCTCCTGTGAGTCTAGATTTTCGAATCCGACGCAAAAATGATAGTTAATTGTAACGTTCAGGGCCTCCTATTGGCGTTGGAACACTCAAATTGCGCCGAGAGTCAATACATCGACCTCCAGTCGACTTGTATCCAAGGGGATATCGCAGTCTCGTGCACCATATGATCCTTCTCCTGTTAGTAGATTTTCGAATCCGACGCTAAAATGATAGTTAACTGTAACGTTCAGGGCCTCCTAATGCCGATGGAACACTCAAATTGCGTCGAGATTCAATACATCGGCCTCCAGCCGACTTGTCTCCAAGGGTCTATTGCTGCCTCGGGCACCTTATGGTCGTTCTCCTGTGAGTCTAGATTATCGAATCCGACGCAAAAATGATAGTGAATTGTAACGTTCAGGGCCTCCTATTGCCGATGGAACACTCAAATTGCGTCGAGATTCAATACATCGGCCTCCAGCCGACTTGGCTATAAGTGTCTATTGCTGCCTCGGGCACCGTATGGTCGTTCCCCTGTGAGTCAACATTTTAGAATCCGACGCGAAACTGATGGTTAATTGTAAGGTTCAGGGCCTCCTAATGACGATGGAACACTCAAATTGCGTCGAGATTCTATACATCGGCCTCCAGCGGACATGTCTCCAAGGGGATATTGCTGTCTCGGGCACCATATGATACTTCCCCTGTGAGTCTAGATTTTTCGAATCCGACGCAAATATGATAGTTAATTGTAACGTTCAGGGCCTTGTAATGACGATAGAACACTCAAATTGCGTCGAGATTCAATACATCGGCCTCCAGCCGACTTGTCTCCAAGGGTCTGTTGCTGCCTCGGGCACCTTATGGTCGTTCTCCTGTGAGTTTAGATTATCGAATCCGACGCAAAAATGATAGTTAATTGTAACGTTTATGGCCTCCTAATGACATTGGGACACTCAAATTGCGTCGAGATTCAATACATCGTCCTCCAGCCGACTTGTCTCCAAGGGTCTAATGCTGCCTCGGGCACCTTATGGTCGTTCTCTTGTAAGTCTAGATTTTCGAATCCGACGCAAAAATGATAGTTAATTGTAACGTTCAGGGCCTCCTAATGACGATGGAGCACACAAATTGAGTCGAGATTCAATACATCGACCTCCAGCCGACTTGTCTCCAAGGGTCTGTTGCTGCCTCGGGCACCATATGGTCGTTCTCCTGTGAGTTTAGATTATCGAATCCGACATAAAATGATAGTTAATTGTAACGTTTAGGGCCTCCTAATGACGATGGGTCACTCAAAATGCGTCGAGATTCAATACATCGTCCTCCTGCCGACTTGTCTCCATGGGGATATTACTGCCTCCGGCCTCTTATGTTCGCTATCATGTGAGTCTAGATTTTCGAATCCGACGCGAAACTGATAGTTAATTGTAACGTTCAGGGCCTCCTAATGACGATGGAACACTATAATTGCGACGAGACTCAATACATCGGCCTCCAGCGGACTTGTCTCCAAGGGGATATAACAGTCTCATGCACCATATGATCCTTCTCCTGTTAGTAGATTTTCGAATCCGACGCTAAAATGATAGTTAACTGTAACGTTCAGGGCCTCCTAATGCCGATGGAACACTCAAATTGCGTCGAGACTCAATACATCGGCCTCCAGCCGACTTGTCTCCAAGGGTGTATTGCTGCCTCGGGCACCTTATGGTCGTTCTCTTGTAAGTCTAGATTTTCGAATCCGACGCAAAAATGGTAGTTAATTGTAACGTTCAGGGCCTCCTAATGCCGATGGAACACTCAAATTGCGTCGAGATTCAATACATCGTCCTCCTGCCGACTTGTCTCCAAGGGGATATTGCTGTCTCGGGCCTCTTATGTTCGCTCTCATGTGAATCTAGATTTTCGAATCCGACGCGAAACTGATTGTTAATTGTAACGTTCAGGACTTCCTAATGACGATGGAACACTCAAATTGCGTCGAGATTCATCAGCCTCCAGCCGACTTGTCTCCAAGGGTCTGTTGCTGCCTCGGGCACCTTATGGTCGTTCTCTTGTAAGTCTAGATTTTCGAATCCGACGCAAAAATGATAGTTCATTTTACCGTTCAGGGCGACCTAATGACGATGGAACACTCAAATTGCGTCGAGATTCAATACATCGGCCTCCAGCCGACTTGTCTCCAAGGGTCTGTTGCTGCCTCGGGCTCCATGTGGTCCGTCTCCTGTGACTCTAGATTTTCGAATCCGACGCTTAACTGATAGTTAATTGTAACGTTCAGGGCCTCCTAATGACGATGGAGCACACAAATTGAGTCGAGATTCAATACATCGGCCTCCAGCCGACTTGTCTTCAAGGGTGTATTGCTGCCTCGGGCACCTTATGGTCGTTCTCCTGTGAGTCTAGATTTATCGAATCCGACGCAAAAATGATAGTTAATTGTAACGTTCAGGGCCTTGTAATGACGATGGAACACTCAAATTACGTCGAGATTCATTACATCGGCCTCCAGCCGACTTGTCTCCAAGGGGATATTGCAGTCTCGTGCACCATATGATCCTTCTCCTGTTAGTAGATTTTCGAATCCGACGCTAAAATGATAGTTAACTGTAACGTTCAGGGCCTCCTAATGCCGATGGAACACTCAAATTGCGTCGAGATTTAATACATCGGCCTCCAGCCGACTTGTCTCCAAGGGTCTATTGCTGCCTCGGGCACCTTATGGTCGTTCTCCTGTGAGTCTAGATTTTCGAATCCGACGCTAAAATGATAGTGAATTGTAACGTTCAGTGCCTCCTATTGCCGATGGAACACTCAAATTGCGTCGAGATTCAATACATCGGCCTCCAGCCGACTTGTCTCCAAGTGTCTATTGCTGCCTCGGGCACCGTATGGTCGTTCCCCTGTGAGTCAACATTTTAGAATCCGACGCAAAACTGATAGTTAATTGTAACGTTCAGGGACTCCTAAAGACGATGGAACACTCAAATTGCGTCGAGAGTCAATACGTTTTCTTCCAGCCGGCTTGTCTACAAGGGGATATTGCTGCCTCGGGCAGCATGTGGTCTGTCTCCTGTGAGTCTAGATTTTCGAATCCGACGCGAAACTGATGGTTAATTGTAAGGTTCAGGGCCTCCTAATGACGATGGAACACTCAAATTGCGTCGAGATTCTATACATCGGCCTCCAGCGGACATGTCTCCAAGGGGATATTGCTGTCTCGGGCACCATATGATCCTTCCCCTGTGAGTCTAGATTTTTCGAATCCGACGCAAATATGATAGTTAATTGTAACGTTCAGGGCCTTGTAATGACGATAGAACACTCAAATTGCGTCGAGATTCAATACATCGGCCTCCAGCCGACTTGTCTCCAAGGGTCTGTTGCTGCCTCGGGCACCTTATGGTCGTTCTCCTGTGAGTTTAGATTGTCGAATCCGACGCAAAAATGATAGTTAATTGTAACGTTTATGGCCTCCTAATGACATTGGGACACTCAAATTGCGTCGAGATTCAATACATCGTCCTCCAGCCGACTTGTCTCCAAGGGTCTATTGCTGCCTCGGGAACCTTATGGTCGTTCTCCTGTGAGTCTAGATTTTCGAATCTGACGCAAAAATGATAGTTATTTGTAACGTTCAGGGACTTCTAATGACGATGGAACACTCAAATTGCGTCGAGATTCAATACATCGGCCTCCAGCCGACTTGTCTCCAAGGGGATATCGCGGCCTCGGGCACCACATGGTCCGTCTCCGGTGATTCTACGTTTTCGAATCCGACGCAAAACTCATAGTTAATTGTAACGTTCAGGGTCTCCTAATGACGATGGAACACTAAAATTGCGTCGAGATTCAATACATCGTCCTCCAGCGGACTTGTCTCCAAGGGGATATTGCAGTCTCATGCACCATATGATCCTTCTCCTGTTAATAGATTTTCGAATCCGACGCTAAAATGATAGTTAACTGTAACGTTCAGGGCCTCCTAATCCCGATGGAACACTAAAATTGCGTCGAGATTCAATACATCGGCCTCCAGCCGACTTGTCTCCAAGGGTCTATTGCTGCCTCGGGCACCTTATGGTCGTTCTCTTGTAAGTCTAGATTTTCGAATCCGACGCAAAAATGATAATTAATTGTAACGTTCAGGGCCTCCTAATGACGATGGAACACTCAAATTGCGTCGAGAGTCAATACATCGGCCTCCAGCCGACTTGTCTCCAAGAGTCTGTTGCTGCCTCGGGCACCTTATGGTCGTTCTCCTGTGAGTTTAGATTATCGAATCCGACGCAAAAATGATAGCTAATTGTAACGTTTAGGGCCACCTAAGGACGATGGAACACTGAAATTGCGTCGAGATTCAATACATCGGCCTCCAGCCGACTTGTCTCCAAGGGGATATTGCTGTCTCGGGCCTCTTATGTTCGCTCTCATGTGAGTCTAGAATTTCGAATCCGACGCGAAACTGATTGTTAATTGTAACGTTCAGGGCTTCCTAATGACGATGGAACACTCAAATTGCGTCGAGATTCATCGGCCTCCAGCCGACTTGTCTCCAAGGGTCTGTTGCTGCCTCGGGCACCTTATGGTCGTTCTCTTGTAAGTCTAGATTTTCGAATCCGACCCAAAAATGATAGTTTATTATACCGTTCAGGGCGACCTAATGACGATGGAACACTCAAATTGCGTCGAGATTCAATACATCGACCTCCAGCCGACTTGTCTCCAAGGGGATATTGCTGCATCGGGCACCTTATGGTCGTTCTCCTGTGAGTTTAGATTTTCGAATCCCACGAAAAACTGATAGTTAATTGTAACATTCAGGGCCTCCGAATGACGATGGAACACACATTTTGCGTCCAGAGTCAATACATCTTCCTCCAGCCGACTTGTCTACAAGGGGAAATTGCTGCCTCGGGCACCATGTGGTCCGTCTCCTGTGAGTCTAGATTTTCTAATCCCACGCAAAAATGATAGTTAATTGTAACGTTCAGACCCTTCTAATGACGATAGAACACTCAAATTGCGTCGAGATTCTATACATCGGCCACCAGCCGACTTTTCTCCAAGGGTCTATTGCTGCCTCGGGCACCTTATGGTCGTTCTCCTGTGAGTCTAGATTTTCGAATCCGACGCAAAAATGATAGTTAATTGTAACGTTTAGGGCCTTCTAATGACGATGGAACACTGAAATTGCGTCGAGATTCAATACATCGTCCTCCATCCGACTTGTCTCCAAGGGGATATCGCTGCCTCGGGCACCAGATGGTCCTTCTCCGGTGATACTACGTTTTCGAATCCGACGCTAAACTGCTAGTTAATTGTAACGTTCAGGGCCTCCTAAAGACGATGGAACACTAAAATTGCGTCGAGATTCAATACATCGGCCTCCAGCGGACTTGTCTCCAAGGGGATATTACAGTCTCATGCACCATATGATCCTTCTCCTGTTAGTAGATTTTCCAATCCGACGCTAAAATGATAGTTAACTGTAACGTTCAGGGCCTCCTAATGCCGATGGAACACTCAAATTGCGTCGAGGCTCAATACATCGGCCTCCAGCCGACTTGTCTCCAAGGGTCTATTGCTGCCTCGGGCACCTTATGGTCGTTCTCTTGTAAGTCTACATTTTTGAATCCGACGCAAAAATGATAGTTAATTGTAACGTTCAGGGCCTCCTAATGCTGATGGAACACTCAAATTGCGTCGAGATTCAATACATCGTCCTCCTGCCGACTTGTCTCCAAGGGGATATTGCTGTCTCGGGCCTCTTATGTTCGCTCTCATGTGAATCTAGATTTTCGAATCCGACGCGAAACTGATTGTTAATTGTAACGTTCAGGACTTCCTAATGACGATGGAACACTCAAATTGCGTCGAGATTCATCGGCCTCCAGCCGACTTGTCTCCAAGGGTCTGTTGCTGCCTCGGGCACCTTATGGTCGTTCTCTTGTAAGTCTAGATTTTCGAATCCGACGCAAAAATGATAGTTCATTTTACCGTTCAGGGCGACCTAATGACGATGGAACACTCAAATTGCGTCGAGATTCAATACATCGGCCTCCAGCCGACTTGTCTCCAAGGGGATATCGCTGCCTCGGGCACCACATGGTCCGTCTCCGGTGGTTCTACGTTTTCGAATCCGACGCAAAACTCATAGTTAATTGTAACGTTCAGGGCCTCCTATTGGCGATGGAACACTCAAATTGCGTCGAGATTCAATACATCGACCTCCAGCCGACTTGTCTCCAAGGGGATATTGCTGCATCGGGCACGTTATGGTCGTTCTCCTGTGAGTTTAGATTTTCGAATCCGACGCAAACATGATGGTTCATTATTTCGTTCAGGGCGACCTAATGACTATGGAACACTCGGATTGCGTCGAGATTCAATACATCGTCCTCCAGCCGACTTGTCTCCAAGGGTCTGTTGCTGCCTCGGGCACCTTATGGTCGTTCTCCTGTGAGTTTAGATTTTCGAATCCGACGCGAAACTGATAGTTAATTGTAAAGTTCAGGGCCTGCTAATGACGATGGAACACTCAAATTGCGTCGAGATTCAATACATCGGCCTCCAGCCGACTTGTCTCCAAGGGTGTATTGCTGCCTCGGGCACCTTATGGTCGTTCTCCTGTGAGTCTAGAATTTCGAATCCGACGCGAAACTGATAGTTAATTATAAGGTTCAGGGCCTCCTAATGACGATGGAACACTCAAATTGCCTCGAGATTCAATACATCGACCTCCAGCCGACTTGTACCCAAGGGGATACTGCAGTCTCGTGCACCATATGATCCTTCTCCTGTATGTAGATTTTCGAATCCGACGCTAAAATGATAGTTAACTGTAACGTTCAGGGCCTCCTAATGCCGATGGAACACTCAAATTGCGTCGAGATTCAATACATCAGCCTCCAGCCGACTTGTCTCCAAGGGTCTATTGCTGCCTCGGGCTCCATGTGGTCCGTCTCCTGTGAGTCTCGATTTTCGAATCCGACGCGAAACTGGTAGTTAATTATAAGGTTCAGGGCGTCCTATTGGCGATGGAACACTCAAATTGCGTCGAGAGTCAATACATCGACCTCCAGTCGACTTGTATCCAAGGGGATACTGCAGTCTCGTGCACCATATGATCCTTCTCCTGTTAGTTGATTTTCGAATCCGACGCTAAAATGATAGTTAACTGTAGCGTTCAGGGCCTCCTAATGCCGAAGGAACACTCAAATTGCGTCGAGATTCAATACATCGGCCTCCAGCCGACTTGTCTCCAAGGGTGTATTGCTGCCTCGGGCACCTTATGGTCGTTCTCCTGTGACTCTAGATTTTCGAATCCGACGCAAAAATGATAGTTAATTGTAACGTTCAGGGCCTTGTAATGACGATGGAACACTCAAATTGCGTCGAGATTCAATACATCGGCCTCCAGCCGACTTGTCTCCAAGGGTCTGTTGCTGCCTCGGGCACCTTATGGTCGTTCTCCTGTGAGTTTAGATTATCGAATCCGACGCAAAATGATAGCTAATTGTAACGTTTAGGGCCACCTAAGGACGATGGAACACTGAAATTGCGTCGAGATTCAATACATCGGCCTCCAGCCGACTTGTCTCCAAGGGGATATTGCTGTCTCGGGCCTCTTATGTTCGCTCTCATGTGAGTCTAGAATTTCGAATCCGACGCGAAACTGATTGTTAATTGTAACGTTCAGGGCTTCCTAATGACGATGGAACACTCAAATTGCGTCGAGATTCATCGGCCTCCAGCCGACTTGTCTCCAAGGGTCTGTTGCTGCCTCGGGCACCTTATGGTCGTTCTCTTGTAAGTCTAGATTTTCGAATGCGACCCAAAAATGATAGTTCATTATACCGTTCAGGGCGACCTAATGACGATGGAACACTCAAATTGCGTCGAGATTCAATACATCGACCTCCAGCCGACTTGTCTACAAGGGGAAATTGCTGCCTCGGGCTCCATATGATCCTTCTCCTGTGAGTTTAGATTTTCGAATCCCACGAAAAACTGATAGTTAATTGTAACATTCAGGGCCTCCGAATGACGATGGAACACACATTTTGCGTCGAGAGTCAATACATCTTCCTCCAGCCGACTTGTCTAGAAGGGGAAATTGCTGCCTCGGGCTCCATGTGGTCCGTCTCCTGTGAGTCTAGATTTTCGAATCCGACGCAAAAATGATAGTTAATTGTAACGTTCAGAGCCTTCTAATGACGATAGAACACTCAAATTGCGTCGAGATTCTATACATCGGCCAGCAGCCGACTTTTCTCCAAGGGTCTATTGCTGCCTCGGGCACCTTATGGTCGTTCTCCTGTGAGTCTCGATTTTCGAATCCGACGCAAAAATGATAGTTAATTGTAACGTTCAGGGCCTTCTAATGACGATGGAACACTCAAATTGCGTCGAGATTCAATACATCGTCCTCCAGCCGACTTGTCTCCAAGGGGATATTGCTGTCTCGGGCCTCTTATGTTCGCTCTCATGTGAGTCTAGAATTTCGAATCCGACGCGAAACTGATTGTTAATTGTAACGTTCAGGGCTTCCTAATGACGATGGAACACTCAAATTGCGTCGAGATTCATCGGCCTCCAGCCGACTTGTCTCCAAGGGTCTGTTGCTGCCTCGGGCACCTTATGGTCGTTCTCTTGTAAGTCTAGATTTTCGAATCCGACCCAAAAATGATAGTTCATTATACCGTTCAGGGCGACCTAATGACGATGGAACACTCAAATTGCGTCGAGATTCAATACATCGACCTCCAGCCGACTTGTCTCCAAGGGGATATTGCTGCCTCGGGCACCTTATGGTCGTTCTCCTGTGAGTTTAGATTTTCGAATCCCACGAAAAACTGATAGTTAATTGTAACATTCAGGGCCTCCGAATGACGATGGAACACACATTTTGCGTCGAGAGTCAATACATCTTCCTCCAGCCGACTTGTCTACAAGGGGAAATTGCTGCCTCGGGCTCCATGTGGTCCGTCTCCTGTGAGTCTAGATTTTCGAATCCGACGCAAAAATGATAGTTAATTGTAACGTTCAGAGCCTTCTAATGACGATAGAACACTCAAATTGCGTCGAGATTCTATACATCGGCCACCAGCCGACTATTCTCCAAGGGTCTATTGCTGCCTCGGGCACCTTATGGTCGTTCTCCTGTGAGTCTAGATTTTCGAATCCGACGCAAAAATGATAGTTAATTGTAACGTTCAGGGCCTTCTAATGACGATGGAACACTCAAATTGCGTCGAGATTCAATACATCGTCCTCCAGCAGACTTGTCTCCAAGGGGATATCGCTGCGTCGGGCACCAGATGGTCCTTCTCCGGTGATTCTACGTTTTCCAATCCGACGCCAAACTGCTAGTTAATTGTAACGTTCAGGGCCTCCTAAAGACGATGGAACACTCAAATTGCGTCGAGATTCAATACATCGGCCTCCAGCCGACTTGTCTCCAAGGGTCTGTTGCTGCCTCGGGCACCTTATGGTCGTTCTCCTGTGAGTTTAGGTTATCGAATCCGACGCAAAAATGATAGTTAATTGTAACGTTTAGGGCCTCCTAATGACGATGGGTCACATAAAATGCGTCGAGATTCAATACATCGACCTCCAGCCGACTTGTATCCAAGGGATACTGCAGTCTCGTGCACCATATGATCCTTCTCCTGTATGTAGATTTTCGAATCCGACGCTAAAATGATAGTTAACTGTAACGTTCAGGGCCTTCTAATGACGATGGAACACTCAAATTGCGTCGAGATTCAATACATCGTCCTCCTGCCGACTTGTCTCCATGGGGATATTACTGCCTCCGGCCTCTTATGTTCGCTCTCATGTGAGTCTAGATTTTCCAATCCGACGCAAAAATGATGGTTCATTATTTCGTTCAGGGCGACCTAATGACTATGGAACATTCGGATTGCGTCGAGATTCAATACATCGTCCTCCAGCCGACTTGTCTCCAAGGGTCTGTTGCTGCCTCGGGCACCTTATGGTCGTTCTCCTGTGAGTTTAGATTTTCGAATCCGACGCGAAACTGATAGTTAATTGTAAGGTTCAGGGCCTCCTAATGACGATGGAACACTCAAATTGCGTCGAGATTCAATACATCGGCCTCCAGCGGACCTGTCTCCAAGGGTCTATTGCTGCCTCGGGCTCCATGTGGTCCGTCTCCTGTGAGTCTAGAATTTCGAATCCGACGCGAAACTGATAGTTAATTATAAGGTTCAGGGCCTCCTAATGACGATGGAACACTCAAATTGCGTCGAGATTCAATACATCGACCTCCAGCCGACTTGTATCCAAGGGGATACTGCAGTCTCGTGCACCATATGATCCTTCTCCTGTATGTAGATTTTCGAATCCGACGCTAAAATGATAGTTAACTGTAACGTTCAGGGCCTCCTAATGCCGATGGAACACTCAAATTGCGTCGAGATTCAATACATCAGCCTCCAGCCGACTTGTCTCCAAGGGTCTATTGCTGCCTCGGGCTCCATGTGGTCCGTCTCCTCTGAGTCCAGATTTTCGAATCCGACGCGAAGCTGGTAGTTAATTATAAGGTTCAGGGCGTCCTATTGGCGATGGAACACTCAAATTGCGTCGAGAGTCAATACATCGACCTCCAGTCGACTTGTATCCAAGGGGATACTGCAGTCTCGTGCACCATATTATCCTTCTCCTGTTAGTTGATTTTCGAATCCGACGCTAAAATGATAGTTAACTGTAGCGTTCAGGGCCTCCTAATGCCGAAGGAACACTCAAATTGCGTCGAGGTTCAATACATCGGCCTCCAGCCGACTTGTCTCCAAGGGTGTATTGCTGCCTCGGGCACCTTATGGTCGTTCTCCTGTGACTCTAGATTTTCGAATCCGACGCAAAAATGATAGTTAATTGTAACGTTTAGGGCCTCATAATGACGATGGGACACTCAAATTGCGTCGAGATTCAATACATCGGCCTCCAGCCGACTTGTCTCCATGGGGATATTACTGCCTCCGGCCTCTTATGTTCGCTCTCATGTGAGTCTAGATTTTCGAATCCGACGCGAAACTGATTGTCAATTGTAACGTTCAGGGCTTCCTAATGACGATGGAACACTCAAATTGCCCGAGATTCAATACATCGGCATTCAGCCGATTTGTCTCCAAGGGTCTATTGCTGCCTCGGGCACCGTATGGTCGTTCCCCTGTGAATCAACATTTTAGAATCCGACGCAAAACTGATAGTTAAATGTAATGCTCAGGGCCTCTTAATGACGATGGAACACTCAAATTGCGTCGAGAGTCAATACATCTTCCTCCAGCCGACTTGTCTACAAGGGGATATTGCTGCCTCGGGCTCCATGTGGTCCGTCTCCTGTGAGTCTATATTTTCGAATCCGACACGAAACTGATAGTTAATTGTAAGGTACAGGGCCTCCTAATGACGATGGAACACTCAAATTGCGTCGAGATTCAATACATCGGCCTCCAGCAGACTTGTCTCCAAGGGGATATTGCAGTCTCGTGCACCATATGATCCTTCTCCTGTTAGTAGATTTTCGAATCCGACGCTAAAATGATAGTTAACTGTAACGTTCAGGGCCTCCTAATGCTGATGGAACACTCAAATTGCGTCGAGATTTAATACATCGGCCTCCAGCCGACTTGTCTCCAAGGGTGTATTGCTGCCTCGGGCACCTTATGGTCGTTCTCCTGTGAGTGTAGATTTTCGAATCCGACGCAAAAATGATAGTTATTTGTAACGTTCAGGGCCTTGTAATGACGATGGAACACTCAAATTGCGTCGAGATTCAATACATCGGCCTCCAGCCGACTTGTCTCCAAGGGTCTGTTGCTGCCTCGGGCACCTTATGGTCGTTCTCCTGTGAGTTTAGATTTTCGAATCCGACGCGAAACTGATAGTTAATTGTAAGGGTCAGGGCCTCCTAATGCCGATGGAACACTCAAATTGCGTCGAGATTCTTTACATCAGCCTCCAGCCGACTTGTCTACACGGGGATATTGCTGCCTCGGGCTCCATGTGGTCCGTCTCCTCTGAGTCTCGATTTTCGAATCCGACGCGAAACTGATAGTTAATTGTAAGGTTCAGGGCCTCCTAATGACGATGGAACACTCAAATTGCGTCGAGATTCAATACATCGACCTCCAGTCGACTTGTATGCAAGGGGATATTGCAGTCTCGTGCACCATATGATCCTTCTCCTGTTAGTAGATTTTCGAATCCGACGCAAAAATGATAGTGAATTGTAACGTTCAGGGCCTCCTAATGCCGATGGAACACTCAAATTGCGTCGAGATTCTTTACATCAGCCTCCAGCCGACTTGTCTACACGGGGATATTGCTGCCTCGGGCTCCATGTGGTCCGTCTCCTCTGAGTCTCGATTTTCGAATCCGACGCGAAACTGATAGTTAATTGTAAGGTTCAGGGCCTCCTAATGACGATGGAACACTCAAATTGCGTCGAGATTCAATACATCGACCTCCAGTCGACTTGTATGCAAGGGGATATTGCAGTCTCGTGCACCATATGATCCTTCTCCTGTTAGTAGATTTTCGAATCCGACGCAAAAATGATAGTGAATTGTAACGTTCAGGGCCTCCTAATGCCGATGGAACACTCAAATTGCGTCGAGATTCAATACATCGTCCTCCTGCCGACTTGTCTCCATGGGGATATTACTGCCTCCGGCCTCTTATGTTCGCTCTCATCTGAGTCTAGATTTTCGAATCCGACGCGAAACTGATAGTTAATTGTAACGTTCAGGGCCTTCTAATGACGATGGAACACTCAAATTGCGTCGAGATTCAATACATCGTCCTCCAGCCGACTTGTCTCCGAGGGGATATCGCTGCCTCGGGCACCACATGTTCCTTCACCGGTGATTCTACGTTTTCGAATCCGACGCAAAACTGCTAGTTAATTGTAACGTTCAGGGCCTCCTAAAGACGATGGAACACTCAAATTGCGTCGAGATTCAATACATCGGCCTCCAGCCGACTTGTCTCCAAGGGTCTGTTGCTGCCTCGGGCTCCTTATGGTCGTTCTCCTGTGAGTTTAGATTATCGAATCCGACGCAAAAATGATAGTTAATTGTAACGTTTAGGGCCTCCTAATGACGATGGGACACTCAAATTGCGTCGATATTCAATACATCGTCCTCCTGCCGACTTGTCTCCATGGGGATATTACTGCCTCCGGCCTCTTATGTTCGCTCTCATGTGAGTCTAGATTTTCGAATCCGACGCGAAACTGATAGTTAATTGTAACGTTCAGGGCCTCCTAATGACGATGGAACACTCAAATTGCGTCGAGATTCAATACATCGGCCTCCAGCGGACTTGTCTCCAAAAGGATATTGCAGTCTCATGCACCATATGATCCTTCTCCTGTTAGTAGATTTTCGAATCCGACGCTAAAATGATAGTTAACTGTAACGTTCAGGGCCTCCTAATGCCGATGGAACACTCAAATTGCGTCGAGATTCAATACATCGTCCTATAGCCGACTTGTCTCCAAGGGTCTAATGCTGCCTCGGGCACCTTATGGTCGTTCGCTTGTAAGTCTAGATTTTCGAATCCGCCGCAAACATGATAGTTAATTGTAACGTTCAGGGCCTCCTAATGACGATGGAGCACACAAATTGAGTCGAGATTCAATACATCGACCTCCAGCCGACTTGTCTCCAAGGGTCTAATGCTGCCTCGGGAAACTTATGGTCGTTCTCCTGTGAGTCTAGATTTTCGAATTCGACGCAAAAATGATAGTTATTTGTAACGTTCAGGGCCTTCTAATGACGAAGGAACACTCAAATTGCGTCGAGATTCAATACAGCGGCCTCCAGCCGACTAGTCTCCAAGGGGATATCGCTGCCTCGGGCACCACATGGTCCGTCTCCGGTGATTCTACGTTTTCGAAACCGACGCAAAACTCATAGTTAATTGTAACGTTCAGGGCCTCCTAATGACGATGGAGCACACAAATTGAGTCGATATTCAATACATCGGCCTCCAGCCGACTTGTCTCCAAGGGTCTGTTGCTGCCTCGGGCACCTTATGGTCGTTCTCCTGTGAGTTTAGATTATCGAATCCGACGCAAAAATGATTGTTAATTGTAACGTTTAGGGCCTCCTAATGACGATGGGACACTCAAATTGCGTCGAGATTCAATACATCGTCCTCCTGCCGACTTGTCTCCATGGGGATATTACTGCCACCGGCCTCTTATGTTCGCTCTCATCTGAGTCTAGATTTTCGAATCCGACGCGAAACTGATAGTTAATTGTAACGATCAGGGCCTTCTAATGACGATGGAACACTCAAATTGCGTCGAGATTCAATACATCGTCCTCCAGCCGACTTGTCTCCGAGGGGATATTGCTGCCTCGGGCACCACATGTTCCTTCTCCGGTGATTCTACGTTTTCGAATCCGACGCAAAACTGCTAGTTAATTGTAACGTTCAGGGCCTCCTAAAGACGATGGAACACTCAAATTGCGTCGAGATTCAATACATCGGCCTCCAGCCGACTTGTCTCCAAGGGTCTGTTGCTGCCTCGGGCACCTTATGGTCGTTCTCCTGTGAGTTTATATTATCGAATCCGACGCAAAAATGATAGTTAATTGTAACGTTTAGGGCCTCCTAATGACGATGGGACACTCAAATTGCGTCGAGATTCAATACATCGTCCTCCTGCCGACTTGTCTCCATGTGGATATTACTGCCTCCGGCCTCTTATGTTCGCTCTCATGTGAGTCTAGATTTTCGAATCCGACGCGAAACTGATAGTTAATTGTAAAATTCAGGGCCTCCTAATGACGATGGAACACTCAAATTGCGTCGAGATTCAATACATCGGCCTCCAGCGGACTTGTCTCCAAAAGGATATTGCAGTCTCATGCACCATATGATCCTTCTCCTGTTAGTAGATTTTCGAATCCGACGCTAAAATGATAGTTAACTGTAACGTTCAGGGCCTCCTAATGCCGATGGAACACTCAAATTGCGTCGAGATTCAATACATCGTCCTCCAGCCGACTTGTCTCCAAGGGTCTAATGCTGCCTCGGGAAACTTATGGTCGTGCTCCTGTGAGTCTAGATTTTCGAATCCGACAAAAAAATGATAGTTATTTGCAACGTTCAGGGCCTTCTAATGACGAAGGAACACTCAAATTGCGTCGAGATTCAATACATCGGCCTCCAGCCGACTAGTGTCCAAGGGGATATCGCTGCCTCGGGCACCACATGGTCCGTCTCCGGTGATTCTACGTTTTCGAAACCGACGCAAAACTCATAGTTAATTGTAACGTTCAGGGCCTCCTAATAACGATGGAGCACACAAATTGAGTCGAGATTCAATACATCGGCCTCCAGCCGACGTGTCTCCAAGGGTGTATTGCTGCCTCGGGCACCTTATGGTCGTTCTCCTGTGAGTCTAGATTTTCGAATCCGACGCAAAAATGATAGATAATTGTAACGTTCAGGGCCTTGTAATGACGATGGAACACTCAAATTGCGTCGAGATTCAATACATCGGCCTCCAGCCGACTTGTCTCCAAGGGTCTGTTGCTGCCTCGGGCACCTTATGGTCGTTCTCCTGTGAGTTTAGATTATCGAATCCGACGCAAAAATGATTGTTAATTGTAACGTTTTGGGCCTCCTAATGACGATGGGACACTCAAATTGCGTCGAGATTCAATACATCGTCCTCCTGCCGACTTGTCTCCATGGGGATATTACTGCCTCCGGCCTCTTATGTTGGCTCTCATCTGAGTCTAGATTTTCGAATCCGACGCGAAACTGATAGTTAATTGTAACGTTCAGGGCCTTCTAATGACGATGGAACACTCATATTGCGTCGAGATTCAATACATCGTCCTCCAGCCGACTTGTCTCCAAGGTGATATCGCTGCCTCGGGCACCACATGTTCCTTCTGCGGTGATTCTACGTTTTCGAATCCGACGCAAAACTGCTAGTTAATTGTAACGTTCAGGGCCTCCTAAAGACGATGGAACACTAAAATTGCGTCGAGATTCAATACATCGGCCTCCAGCCGACTTGTCTCCACGGGTCTGTTGCTGCCTCGGGCACCTTATGGTCGTTCTCCTGTGAGTTTAGATTATCGAATCCGACGCAAAAATGATAGTTAATTGTAACGTTTAGGGCCTCCTAATGACGATGGGACACTCAAATTGCGTCGAGATTCAATACATCGTCCTCCTGCCGACTTGTCTCCATGGGGATATTACTGCCTCCGGCCTCTTATGTTCGCTCTCATGTGAGTCTAGATTTTCGAATCCGACGCGAAACTGATAGTTAATTGTAACGTTCAGGGCCTCCTAATGACGATGGAACACTCAAATTGCGTCGAGATTCAATACATCGGCCTCCAGCGGACTTGTCTCCAAAAGGATATTGCAGTCTCATGCACCATATGATCCTTCTCCTGTTAGTAGATTTTCGAATCCGACGCTAAAATGATAGTTAACTGTAACGTTCAGGGCCTCCTAATGCCGATGGAACACTCAAATTGCGTCGAGATTCAATACATCGTCCTCCAGCCGACTTGTCTCCAAGGGTCTAATGCTGCCTCGGGAAACTTATGGTCGTGCTCCTGTGAGTCTAGATTTTCGAATCCAACGCAAAATCGATAGTTATTTGTAACGTTCAGGGCCTTCTAATGACGAAGGAACACTCAAATTGCGTCGAGATTCAATACATCGGCCTCCAGCCGACTAGTGTCCAAGGGGATATCGCTGCCTCGGGCACCACATGGTCCGTCTCCGGTGATTCTACGTTTTTGAAACCGACGCAAAACTCATAGTTAATTGTAACGTTCAGGGCCTCCTAATGACGATGGAGCACACAAATTGAGTCGAGATTCAATACATCGGCCTCCAGCCGACTTGTCTCCAAGGGTCTGTTGCTGCCTCGGGCACCTTATGGTCGTTCTCCTGTGAGTTTAGATTATCGAATCCGACGCAAAAATGATTGTTAATTGTAACGTTTAGGGCCTCCTAATGACGATGGGACACTCAAATTGCGTCGAGATTCAATACATCGTCCTCCTGCCGACTTGTCTCCATGGGGATATTACTGCCTCCAGCCTCTTATGTTCGCTCTCATCTGAGTCTAGATTTTCGAATCCGACGCGAAACTGATAGTTAATTGTAACGTTCAAGGCCTTCTAATGACGATGGAACACTCAAATTGCGTCGAGATTCAATACATCGTCCTCCAGCCGACTTGTCTCCAAGGGGATATCGCTGCCTCGGGCACCACATGTTCCCTCTCCGGTGATTCTACGTTTTCGAATCCGACGCAAAACTGCTAGTTAATTGTAACGTTCAGGGCCTCCTAAAGACAATGGAACACTAAAATTGCGTCGAGATTCAATACATCGGCCTCCAGCCGACTTGTCTCCAAGGGTCTGTTTCTGCCTCGGGCACCTTATGGTCGTTCTCCTGTGAGTTTAGATTATCGAATCCGACGCAAAAATGATAGTTAATTGTAACGTTTAGGGCCTCCTAATGACGATGGGACACTCAAATTGCGTCGAGATTCAATACATCGTCCTCCTGCCGACTTGTCTCCATGGGGATATTAATGCCTCCCGCCTCTTATGTTCGCTCTCATGTGAGTCTAGATTTTCGAATCCGACGCGAAACTGATAGTTAATTGTAACGTTCAGGGCCTCCTAATGACGATGGAACACTCAAATTCGTCGAGATTCAATACATCGGCCTCCAGCGGACTTGTCTCCAAGGGGATATTGCAGTCTCATGCACCATATGAACCTTCTCCTGTTAGTAGATTTTCGAATCCGACGCTAAAATGATAGTTAACTGTAACGTTCAGGGCCTCCTAATGCCGATGGAACACTCAAATTGCGTCTAGAATCGATACATCGGTTTCCAGCCGACTTATCTCCAATGGTCTATTGCTGCCTCGGGCACCTTATGGTCGTTCTCCTGTGAGTCTAGATTTTCGAATCCGACGCATAAGTGATAGTTAATTGTAACGTTCAGGGACTCCTAAAGACGATGGAACACTCAAATTGCGTCGAGAGTCAATACATCGACCTCCAGTCGACTTGTATCCAAGGGGATATTGCAGTCTCGAGCACAATATGATCCTTCTCCTGTGAGTCTAGATTTTCGAATCCGACGCAAAAATGATAGTGAATAGTAACGTTCAGCGTCTCCTAATGACGACAGAAGACTCAAATTGCGTCAAGATTCAATACATCGTCCTCCAGCCGACTTGTCTCCAAGGGGATATTACTGCCTCGGGCACCTTATGGTCGTTCTCCTGTGAGTCTAGATTTTCGAATCCGACGCATAAATGGTAGTTAATTGTAACGTTCAGGGACTCCTAAAGACGATGGAACACTCAAATTGCGTCGAGAGTCAATACATCGGCCTCCAGCCGACTTGTCTCCAAGGATCTATTGCTGCCTCGGGCACCTTACGGTCGTTCTCCTGTGAGTTTAGATTATCGAATCCGACGCAAAAATGATAGTTAATTGTAACGTTCAGGGCCTCCTAATGACGATGGAACTCTCAAACTGCGTCGAGATTCAATACATCGTCCTCCAGCCGATTTGTCTCCAAGGGGATATTGCTGCCTCGGGCACCTTATGGTCGTTCTCCTGTGAGTCTAGATTTTCGAATCCGACGCATAAATGATAGTGAATTGTAACGTTCAGGGACTCCTAAAGACGATGGAACACTCAAATTGCGTCGAGATTCAATACATCGGCCTCCAGCCGACATGTCTCCAAGGGGATATCGCTGCCTCGGGCACGACATGGTCCTTCTCCTGTGAGTCTAGATTTTTGAATCCGACGCAAAAATGATAGTGAATTGAAACGTTCAGGGCCTCCTAATGCCGATGGAACACTCAAATTGCGTCTAGAATCGATACATCGGTTTCCAGCCGACTTATCTCCAATGGTCTATTGCTGCCTCGGGCACCTTATGGTCGTTCTCCTGTGAGTCTAGATTTTCGAATCCGACGCATAAATGATAGTTAATTGTAACGTTCAGGGACTCCTAAAGACGATGGAACACTCAAATTGCGTCGAGAGTCAATACATCGGCCTCCAGCCGACTTGTCTCCAAGGGTCTGTTGCTGCCTCGGGCACCTTATGGTCGTTCTCCTGTGAGTTTAGATTATCGAATCCGACGCAAAAATGATAGTTAATTGCAACGTTCAGTGCCTCCTAATGACGATGGACCTCTCAAATTGCGTCGAGATTCAATACATCGTCCTCCTGCCGACGTGTCTCCAAGGGTCAATTGCTGCCTCAGGGCTTATGGTCGTTCTCCTGTGAGTCTAGATTTTCGAATCCGACGCACAAATGATAGTTAATTGTAACGTTCAGGGCCTTCTAATGACGATGGAACACTCAAATTGCGTCGAGATTCAATACATCGGCCTCCAGCCGACTTGTCTCCGAGGGGATATTGCTGCCTCGGGCACGACATGGTCCTTCTCCTGTGAGTCTAGATTTTCGAATCCGACGCAAAAATGATAGTGAATTGTAACGTTCAGGGCCTCCTAATGACGATGGAACACTCAAATTGCGTCAAGAATCAATACATCGGTTTCCAGCCGACTTGTCTCCAAGGGTCTATTGCTGCCTCGGGCACCATATGGTCGCTCTCCTGTGAGTCTAGATTTTCGAATCCGACGCATAAATGATAGTTAATTGTAACGTTCAGGGACTCCTAAAGACGATGGAACACTCAAATTGCGTCGAGAGTCAATACATCCACCTCCAGTCGACTTCTATCCAAGGGGATACTGCAGTCTCGGGCACAATATGATCCTTCTCCTGTGAGTCTAGATTTTCGAATCCGACGCAAAAATGATAGGGAATAGTAAGGTTCAGCGCCTCCTAATGACGATAGAAGACTCAAATTGCGTCGAGATTCAATACATCGACCTCCAGCCGACTTGTCTCCAAGGGGATATTGCTGCATCGGGCACCTTATGGTCGTTCACCTGTGAGTTTAGATTTTCGAATCCGACGAAAAACTGATAGTTAATTGTATCATTCAGGGCCTCCTAATGACGATGGAACAGTCATTTTGCGTCGAGAGTCAATACATCGTCCTCCAGCCGACTTGTCTCCAAGGGTCTAATGCTGCCTCGGGCACCTTATGGTCGTTCTCTTGTAAGTCTAGATTTTCGAATCCGACGCAATAATGATAGTTAATTGTAACGTTCAGGGCCTTCTAATGACGATGGAACACTCAAATTGCGTCGAGATTCAATACATCGGCCTCCAGCCGACTTGTCTCCAACGGGATATCGCTGCCTCGGGCACGACATGGACCTTCTCCTGTGAGTCTAGATTTTCGAATCCGACGCAAAAATGATAGTGAATTGTAACGTTCAGGGCCTCCTAATGACGATGGAACACTCAAATTGCGTCAAGAATCAATACATCGGTTTCCGGCCGACTTGTCTCCAAGGGTCTATTGCTGCCTCGGGCACCTTATGGTCGTTCTCCTGTGAGTATAGATTTTCGACTCCGACGCATAAATGATAGTTAATTGTGACGTTCAGGGACTCCTAAAGACGATGGAACACTCAAATTGCGTCGAGAGTCAATACATCGACCTCCAGTCGACTTGTATCCAAGGGGATATTGCAGTCTCGGGCACAATATGATCCTTCTCCTGTGAGTCTAGGTTTTCGAATCCGACGCAAAAATGATAGTGAATAGTAACGTTCAGCGCCTCCTAATGACGATAGAAGACTCAAATTGCGTCGAGATTCAATACATCGTCCTCCAGCCGACTTGTCTCCAAGGGGCTATTGCTGCCTCGGGCATCACATGGTATTTCTACTGTGAGTCTAGATTTTCGTATCCGACGCAAAAATGATAGTGAATTGTAACGTTCAGGGCCTCCTAATGACGATGGAACACTCAAATTGCGTCAAGAATCAATACATCGGTTTCCAGCCGACTTGTCTCCAAGGGTCTATTGCTGCCTCGGGCACCTTATGGTCGTTCTCCTGTGAGTCTAGATTTTCGAATCCGACGCATAAATGATAGTTAATTGTAACGTTCAGGGACTCCTAAAGACGATGGAACACTCAAATTGCGTCGAGAGTCAATACATCGACCTCCAGTCGACTTGTATCCACGGGGACATTGCAGTTTCGGGCACCATATGATCTTTCTCCTGTTAGTAGATTTTCGAATCCGACGCTGAAATGATAGTTAACTGTAACGTTCAGGGCCTTTTAATGCCGATGGAACACTCAAATTGCGTCGAGATTCAATACATCGTCCTCCAGCCGACTTGTCTCCATGGGGATATCGCTGCCTCGGGCACCACATGGTCCGTCTCCGGTGATTCTACGTTTTCGAATCCGACGCAAACCTCATACTTAATTGTAACGTTCAAGGCCTCCTACTGGCGATGGAACACTCAAATTGCGTCGAGATTCAATACATCGACCTCCAGCCGACTTGTCTCCAAGGGGATATTGCTGCATTGGGCACCTTATGGTCGTTCTCCTGTGAGTTTAGATTTTCGAATCCGACGAAAAACTGATAGTTAATTGTAACATTCAGGGCCTCCTAATGACGATGGAACACTCATTTTGCGTCGAGAGTCAATACATCTTCCTCCAGCCGACTTGTCTACAAGGGGATATTGCTGCCTCGGGCTCCATGTGGTCCGTCTCCTGTGGGTCTAGATTTTCGAATCCGACGCAAAAATGATAGTTAATTGTAACGTTCAGGGCATTCTAATGACGATGGAACACTCAAATTGCGTCGAGACTCAATACATCGGCCTCCAGCCGACTTGTCTCCAAGGGTCTATTGCTGCCTCGGGCACCTTATGGTCGTTCTCCTGTGAGTCTAGATTTTCGAATCCGACGCAAAAATGATAGTTAATTGTAACGTTCAGGGCCTTCTAATGACGATGGAACACTCAAATTGCGTCGAGATTCAATACATCGTCCTCCAGCCGACTTGTCTCCAAGGGGATATCGCTGCCTCGGGCACCACATGGTCCTTCTCCGGTGATTCTACGTTTTCGAATCCGACGCTAAACTGCTAGTTAATTGTAACATTCAGGGCCTCCTAAAGACGATGGAACACTCAAATTGCGTCGAGATTCAATACATCGGCATCCAGCCGACTTGTCTCCAAGGGTCTGTTGCTGCCTCGGGCACCTTATGGTCGTTCTCCTGTGAGTTTAGAATATCGAATCCGACGCAAAAATGATAGTTAATTGAAACGTTTAGGGCCTCTTACTGACGATGGGACACTCAAATTGCGTCGAGATTCAATACATCGTCCTCCAGCCGACTTGTCTCCAAGGGTCTAATGCTGCCTCGGGCACCTTATGGTCGTTCTCTTGTAAGTCTAGATTTTCGAATCCGACGCAAAAATGATAGTGAATAGTAGCGTTCAGCGCCTCCTGATGACGATAGAACTCTCTAATTGCGTCGAGATTGAATACATCGTCCTCCAGCCGATTTGTCTCCAAGGGGATATTGCTGCCTCGGGCACCAAATGGTCCGTCTGCTGTGTGTCTAGATTTTCGAATCCGACGAAAAACTGATAGTTAATAGTAACATTCAGGGCCTCCTAATGACGATGGAACACTCAAATTGCGTCGCGATCCAATACATCGTCCTCCAGCCGACTTGTCTCCAAGGGTCATTAGCTGCCTCGGGCACCTTATGGTCGTTCTCTTGTAAGTCTAGATTTTCGAATCCGACGCAAAAATGATAGTTAATTGTAACGTTCAAGGCCTCCTAATGACGATGGAACTCTCAAATTGCGTCGAGATTCAATACATCGTCCTCCAGTCGACTTGTATCCAAGGGGATATTGCAGTCTCGGGCACAATATGATCCTTCTCCTGTGAGACTAGATTTTCGAATCCGACGCAAAAATGATAGTTAATTCTAACGTTCAGCGCCTCCTAATGACGATAGAAGATTCAAATTGCGTCGAGATGCAATACATCGTCCTCCAGCCGACTTGTCTCCACGGCGATATTGCTGCCTCGGGCACCTTATGGTCGTTCTCCTGTGAGTCTAGATTTTCGAATCCGACGCAAAAATGATAGTTAATTGTAACGTTCAGGGCCTTCTAATGACGATGGAACACTCAAATGGCGTCGAGATTCAATACATCGGCCTCCAGCCGACTTGTCTCCAAGGGTCTGTTGCTGCCTCGGGCACCTTATGGTCGTTCTCCTGTGAGTTTAGATTATCGAATCCGACGAAAATTATAGTTATTTGTAACGTTCAGGGCCTTGTAATGACGATGGAACACTCAAATTGCGTCGAGATTCAATACATCGGCCTCCAGCCGACTTGTCTCCATGGGGATATTACTGCCTCCGGCCTCTTATGTTCGCTCTCATGTGAGTCTAGATTTTCGAATCCGACGCGAAACTGGTTGTTAATTGTAACGTTTAGGGCCTCCTAATGACGATGGGACACTCAAATTGCGTCGAGATTCAATACATCGTCCTCCAGCCGACTTGTCTCCAAGGGTCTATTGCTGCCTCGGGCACCTTATGGTCGTTCTCCTGTGAGTTTAGATTATCGAATCCGACGCAAAAATGATAGTTAATTGTAACATTCAGGGCCTCCTAATGACGATGGAACACTCAAATTGCGTCGCGATCCAATACATCGACCTCCAGCCGAATTGTCTCCAAGGGTCTGTTGCTGTCTCGGGCACCTTATGTTCGCTCTCATGAGAGTTTAGATTATCGAATCCGACGCAAAGATGATAGTTAATTGTAACATTTAGGGCCTTCTAATGACGATGGGACACTCAAATTGCGTCGATATTCAATACATCGTCCTCCAGCCGACTTGTCCCCAAGGGTCTAATGCTGCCTCGGGCACCTTATGGTCGTTCTCTTGTAAGTCTAGATTTTCGAATCCGACGCAAAAGTTATAGTGAATAGTAACGTTCAGCGCCTCCTGATGACGATAGAACTCTCAAATTGCGTCGAGATTCAATACATCGGCCTCCAGCCGACTTGTCTCCAAGGGTCTATTGCTGCCTCGGGCACCTTATGGTCGTTCTCCTGTGAGTTTAGATTATCGAATCCGACGCAAAAATTATAGTTAAATGTAATGCTCAGGGCCTCTTAATGACGATGGAACACTCAAATTGCGTCGAGAGTCAATACATCTTCCTAAAGCCGACTTGTCTACAAGGGGATATTGCTGCCTCGGGCTCCATGTGGTCCGTCTCCTGTGAGTCTAGATTTTCGAATCCGACGCGAAACTGATAGTTAATTGTAACATTCACGGCCTCCTAATGCCGATGGAACACTCAAATTGCGTCGAGATTCAATACATCGTCCTCCAGCCGACTTGTCCCCAAGGGTCTAATGCTGCCTCGGGCACCTTATGGTCGTTCTCTTGTAAGTCTAGATTTTCGAATCCGACGCAAAAATTATAGTGAATAGTAACGTTCAGCGCCTCCTGATGACGATAGAACTCTCAAATTGCGACGAGATTCAATACATCGGCCTCCAGCCGACTTGTCTCCAAGGGTCTATTGCTGCCTCGGGCACCTTATGGTCGTTCTCCTGTGAGTTTAGATTATCGAATCCGACGCAAAAATGATAGTTAAATGTAATGCTCAGGGCCTCTTAATGACGATGGAACACTCAAATTGCGTCGAGAGACAATACATCTTCCTCCAGCCGACTTGTCTACAAGGGGATATTGCTGCCTCGGGCTCCATGTGGTCCGTCTCCTGTGAGTCTAGATTTTCGAATCCGACGCGAAACTGATAGTTAATTGTAACATTCACGGCCTCCTAATGCCGATGGAACACTCAAATTGCGTCGAGATTCAATACATCGGTCTCCAGCCGACTTGTCTCCATGGGGATATTACTGCCTCCGGCCTCTTATGTTCGCTCTCATGTGAGTCTAGATTTTCGAATCCGACGCGAAACTGATAGTTAATTGTAACGTTCAGGGCCTCCTAATGACGATGGAACACTCAAATTGCGTCGAGATTCAATACATCGGCCTCCAGCGGACTTGTCTCCAAGGGGATATTGGTGTCTCGAGCACCGTATGAACTTCTCCTGTGAGTAGATTTTCGAATCCGACGCTAAAATGATTGTAAATTGTAACGTTCATTGCCTCCTAATGACGATGGAACACTCAAATTGCGTCAAGAATCAATACACCGGCCTCCAGCCGACTTGTCTCCAAAGGTCTATTGCTGCCTCGGGCACCTTATGGTCGTTCTCTTGTAAGTCTAGATTTTCGAATCCGACGCAAAAATGATAGTTAATTGTAACGTTCAGGGCCTCCTAATGCCGATGGAACACTCAAATTGCGTCGAGATTCAATACATCGGCCTCCAGCCGACTTGTCTCCAAGGGTCTATTGCTGCCTCGGGCACCTTATGGTCGTTCTCCTGTGAGTCTAGATTTTCGAATCCGACGCAAAAATGATAGTTAGTTGTAACGTTCAGGGCCTTGTAATGACGATGGAACACTCAAATTGCGTCGAGATTCAATACATCGGCCTCCAGCCGACTTGTCTCCATGGGGATATTACTGCCTCCGGCCTCTTATGTTCGCTCTCATGTGAGTCTAGATTTTCGAATCCGACGCGAAACTGATAGTTAATTGTAACGTTCAGGGCCTCCTAATGACGATGGGACACTCAAATTGCGTCGAGATTCAATACATCGTCCTCCAGCCGACTTGTCTCCATGGGGATATTACTGCCTCCGGCCTCTTATGTTCGCTCTCATGTGAGTCTAGATTTTCGAATCCGACGCGAAACTGATTGTTAATTGTAACGTTTAGGACCTCCTAATGACGATGGGACACTCAAATTGCGTCGAGATTTAATACATCGTCCTCCAGCCGATTTGTCTCCAAGGGTCTATTGCTGCCTCGGGCACCTTATGGTCGTTCTCCTGTGAGTTTAGATTATCGAATCCGACGCAAAAATGATAGTTAATTGTAACATTCAGGGCCTCCTAATGACGATGGAACACTCAAATTGCGTCGCGATCCAATACATCGACCTCCAGCGGACTTGTCTCCAAGGGTCTGTTGCTGTCTCGGGCACCTTATGTTCGCTCTCATGAGAGTTTAGATTATCGAATCCGACGCAAAGATGATAGTTAATTGTAACGCTTAGGGCCTCCTAATGACGATGGGACACTCAAATTGCGTCGAGATTCAATACATCGTCCTCCAGCTGACTTGTCCCCAAGGGTCTAATGCTGCCTCGGGCACCTTATGGTCGTTCTCTTGTAAGTCTAGATTTTCGAATCCGACGCAATAATTATAGTGAATAGTAATGTTCAGCGCCTCCTGATGACGGTAGAACTCTCAAATTGCGTCGAGATTCAATACATCGGCCTCCAGCCGACTTGTCTCCAAGGGTCTATTGCTGCCTCGGGCTCCTTATGGTCGTTCTCCTGTGAGTTTAGATTATCGAATCCGACGCAAAAATGATAGTTAAATGTAATGCTCAGGGCCTCTTAATGACGATGGAACACTCAAATTGCGTCGAGAGTCAATACATCTTCCTCCAGCCGACTTGTGTACAAGGGGATATTGCTGCCTCAGGCTCCATGTGGTCCGCCTCCTGTGAGTCTAGATTTCGAATCCGACGCGAAACTGATAGTTAATTGTAACATTCACGGCCTCCTAATGCCGATGGAACACTCAAATTGCGTCGAGATTCAATACATCGGCCTCCAGCCGACTTGTCTCCAAGGGTCTATTGCTGCCTCGGGCACCTAATGGTCGTTCTCTTGTAAGTCTAGATTTTCGAATCCGACGCAAAAATGATAGTTCATTATAACGTTCAGGGCGACCTAATGACGATAGAAGACTCAAATTGCGTGGAGATTCAATACATCGTCCTCCAGCCGATTTGTCTCCAAGGGGATATTGCTGCCTCGGGCACCTTATGGTCGTTCTCCTGTGAGTCTAGATTTTCGAATCCGACGCATAAATGATAGTTAATTGTAACGTTCAGGGACTCCTAAAGACGATGGAACACTCAAATTGCGTCGAGAGTCAATACATCGACCTCCAGTCGACTTGTATCCAAGGGGATATTGCAGTCTCGGGCACAATATGATCCTTCTCCTGTGAGTCTAGATTTTCGAATCCGACGCAAAAATGTTAGTTAATTGTAACGTTCAGGGCCTACTATTGGCGATGGAACACTCAAATTGCGTCGAGATTCAATACATCGACCTCCAGCCGACTTGTCTCCAAGGGGATATTGCTGCATCGGGCACCTTATGGTCGTTCTCCTGTGAGTTTAGATTTTCGAATCCGACGAAAATTATAGTTATTTGTAACGTTCAGGGCCTTGTAATGACGATGGAACACTCAAATTGCGTCGAGATTCAATACATCGGCCTCCAGCCGACTTGTCTCCATGGGGATATTACTGCCTCCGGCCTCTTATGTTCGCTCTCATGTGAGTCTAGATTTTCGAATCCGACGCGAAACTGGTTGTTAATTGTAACGTTTAGGGCCTCCTAATGACGATGGGACACTCAAATTGCGTCGAGATTCAATACATCGTCCTCCAGCCGACTTGTCTCCAAGGGTCTATTGCTGCCTCGGGCACCTTATGGTCGTTCTCCTGTGAGTTTAGATTATCGAATCCGACGCAAAAATGATAGTTAATTGTAACATTCAGGGCCTCCTAATGACGATGGAACACTCAAATTGCGTCGCGATCCAATACATCGACCTCCAGCCGAATTGTCTCCAAGGGTCTGTTGCTGTCTCGGGCACCTTATGTTCGCTCTCATGAGAGTTTAGATTATCGAATCCGACGCAAAGATGATAGTTAATTGTAACATTTAGGGCCTCCTAATGACGATGGGACACTCAAATTGCGTCGATATTCAATACATCGTCCTCCAGCCGACTTGTCCCCAAGGGTCTAATGCTGCCTCGGGCACCTTATGGTCGTTCTCTTGTAAGTCTAGATTTTCGAATCCGACGCAAAAGTTATAGTGAATAGTAACGTTCAGCGCCTCCTGATGACGATAGAACTCTCAAATTGCGTCGAGATTCAATACATCGGCCTCCAGCCGACTTGTCTCCAAGGGTCTATTGCTGCCTCGGGCACCTTATGGTCGTTCTCCTGTGAGTTTAGATTATCGAATCCGACGCAAAAATGATAGTTAAATGTAATGCTCAGGGCCTCTTAATGACGATGGAACACTCAAATTGCGTCGAGAGTCAATACATCTTCCTCCAGCCGACTTGTCTACAAGGGGATATTGCTGCCTCGGGCTCCATGTGGTCCGTCTCCTGTGAGTCTAGATTTTCGAATCCGACGCGAAACTGATAGTTAATTGTAACATTCACGGCCTCCTAATGCCGATGAACACTCAAATTGCGTCGAGATTCAATACATCGTCCTCCAGCCGACTTGTCTCCAAGGGTCTATTGCTGCCTCGGGCACCTTATGGTCGTTCTCCTGTGAGTTTAGATTATCGAATCAGACGCAAAAATGATAGTTAATCGTAACATTCAGGGCCTCCTAATGACGATGGAACACTCAAATTGCGTCGCGATCCAATACATCGACCTCCAGCCGACTTGTCTCCAAGGGTCTGTTGCTGTCTCGGGCACCTTATGTTCGCTCTCATGAGAGTTTAGATTATCGAATCCGACGCAAAGATGATAGTTAATTGTAACGTTTAGGGCCTCCTAATGACGATGGGACACTCAAATTGCGTCGAGATTCAATACATCGTCCTCCAGCCGACTTGTCCCCAAGGGTCTAATGCTGCCTCGGGCACCTTATTGTCGTTCTCTTGTAAGTCTAGATTTCCGAATCCGACGCAAAAATTATAGTGAATAGTAACGTTCAGCGCCTCCTGATGACGATAGAACTCTCAAATTGCGTCGAGATTCAATACATCGGCCTCCAGCCGACTTGTCTCCAAGGGTCTATTGCTGCCTCGGGCACCTTATGGTCGTTCTCCTGTGAGTTTAGATTATCGAATCCGACGCAAAAATTATAGTTAAATGTAATGCTCAGGGCCTCTTAATGACGATGGAACACTCAAATTGCGTCGAGAGTCAATACATCTTCCTAAAGCCGACTTGTCTACAAGGGGATATTGCTGCCTCGGGCTCCATGTGGTCCGTCTCCTGTGAGTCTAGATTTTCGAATCCGACGCGAAACTGATAGTTAATTGTAACATTCACGGCCTCCTAATGCCGATGGAACACTCAAATTGCGTCGAGATTCAATACATCGTCCTCCAGCCGACTTGTCCCCAAGGGTCTAATGCTGCCTCGGGCACCTTATGGTCGTTCTCTTGTAAGTCTAGATTTTCGAATCCGACGCAAAAATTATAGTGAATAGTAACGTTCAGCGCCTCCTGATGACGATAGAACTCTCAAATTGCGACGAGATTCAATACATCGGCCTCCAGCCGACTTGTCTCCAAGGGTCTATTGCTGTCTCGGGCACCTTATGGTCGTTCTCCTGTGAGTTTAGATTATCGAATCCGACGCAAAAATGATAGTTAAATGTAATGCTCAGGGCCTCTTAATGACGATGGAACACTCAAATTGCGTCGAGAGTCAATACATCTTCCTCCAGCCGACTTGTCTACAAGGGGATATTGCTGCCTCGGGCTCCATGTGGTCCGTCTCCTGTGAGTCTAGATTTTCGAATCCGACGCGAAACTGATAGTTAATTGTAACATTCACGGCCTCCTAATGCCGATGGAACACTCAAATTGCGTCGAGATTCAATACATCGGTCTCCAGCCGACTTGTCTCCATGGGGATATTACTGCCTCCGGCCTCTTATGTTCGCTCTCATGTGAGTCTAGATTTTCGAATCCGACGCGAAACTGATAGTTAATTGTAACGTTCAGGGCCTCCTAATGACGATGGAACACTCAAATTGCGTCGAGATTCAATACATCGGCCTCCAGCGGACTTGTCTCCAAGGGGATATTGGTGTCGCGAGCACCGTATGAACTTCTCCTGTGAGTAGATTTTCGAATCCGACGCTAAAATGATTGTAAATTGTAACGTTCATTGCCTCCTAATGACGATGGAACACTCAAATTGCGTCAAGAATCAATACACCGGCCTCCAGCCGACTTGTCTCCAAAGGTCTATTGCTGCCTCGGGCACCTTATGGTCGTTCTCTTGTAAGTCTAGATTTTCGAATCCGACGCAAAAATGATAGTTAATTGTAACGTTCAGGGCCTCCTAATGCCGATGGAACACTCAAATTGCGTCGAGATTCAATACATCGGCCTCCAGCCGACTTGTCTCCAAGGGTCTATTGCTGCCTCGGGCACCTTATGGTCGTTCTCCTGTGAGTCTAGATTTTCGAATCCGACGCAAAAATGATAGTTAGTTGTAACGTTCAGGGCCTTGTAATGACGATGGAACACTCAAATTGCGTCGAGATTCAATACATCGGCCTCCAGCCGACTTGTCTCCATGGGGATATTACTGCCTCCGGCCTCTTATGTTCGCTCTCATGTGAGTCTAGATTTTCGAATCCGACGCGAAACTGATAGTTAATTGTAACGTTCAGGGCCTCCTAATGACGATGGGACACTCAAATTGCGTCGAGATTCAATACATCGTCCTCCAGCCGACTTGTCTCCATGGGGATATTACTGCCTCCGGCCTCTTATGTTCGCTCTCATGTGAGTCTAGATTTTCGAATCCGACGCGAAACTGATTGTTAATTGTAACGTTTAGGACCTCCTAATGACGATGGGACACTCAAATTGCGTCGAGATTTAATACATCGTCCTCCAGCCGATTTGTCTCCAAGGGTCTATTGCTGCCTCGGGCACCTTATGGTCGTTCTCCTGTGAGTTTAGATTATCGAATCCGACGCAAAAATGATAGTTAATTGTAACATTCAGGGCCTCCTAATGACGATGGAACACTCAAATTGCGTCGCGATCCAATACATCGACCTCCAGCGGACTTGTCTCCAAGGGTCTGTTGCTGTCTCGGGCACCTTATGTTCGCTCTCATGAGAGTTTAGATTATCGAATCCGACGCAAAGATGATAGTTAATTGTAACGCTTAGGGCCTCCTAATGACGATGGGACACTCAAATTGCGTCGAGATTCAATACATCGTCCTCCAGCTGACTTGTCCCCAAGGGTCTAATGCTGCCTCGGGCACCTTATGGTCGTTCTCTTGTAAGTCTAGATTTTCGAATCCGACGCAATAATTATAGTGAATAGTAATGTTCAGCGCCTCCTGATGACGGTAGAACTCTCAAATTGCGTCGAGATTCAATACATCGGCCTCCAGCCGACTTGTCTCCAAGGGTCTATTGCTGCCTCGGGCTCCTTATGGTCGTTCTCCTGTGAGTTTAGATTATCGAATCCGACGCAAAAATGATAGTTAAATGTAATGCTCAGGGCCTCTTAATGACGATGGAACACTCAAATTGCGTCGAGAGTCAATACATCTTCCTCCAGCCGACTTGTGTACAAGGGGATATTGCTGCCTCAGGCTCCATGTGGTCCGCCTCCTGTGAGTCTAGATTTCGAATCCGACGCGAAACTGATAATTAATTGTAACATTCACGGCCTCCTAATGCCGATGGAACACTCAAATTGCGTCGAGATTCAATACATCGGCCTCCAGCCGACTTGTCTCCAAGGGTCTATTGCTGCCTCGGGCACCTAATGGTCGTTCTCTTGTAAGTCTAGATTTTCGAATCCGACGCAAAAATGATAGTTCATTATAACGTTCAGGGCGACCTAATGACGATAGAAGACTCAAATTGCGTGGAGATTCAATACATCGTCCTCCAGCCGATTTGTCTCCAAGGGGATATTGCTGCCTCGGGCACCTTATGGTCGTTCTCCTGTGAGTCTAGATTTTCGAATCCGACGCATAAATGATAGTTAATTGTAACGTTCAGGGACTCCTAAAGACGATGGAACACTCAAATTGCGTCGAGAGTCAATACATCGACCTCCAGTCGACTTGTATCCAAGGGGATATTGCAGTCTCGGGCACAATATGATCCTTCTCCTGTGAGTCTAGATTTTCGAATCCGACGCAAAAATGTTAGTTAATTGTAACGTTCAGGGCCTACTATTGGCGATGGAACACTCAAATTGCGTCGAGATTCAATACATCGACCTCCAGCCGACTTGTCTCCAAGGGGATATTGCTGCATCGGGCACCTTATGGTCGTTCTCCTGTGAGTTTAGATTTTCGAATCCGACGAAAAACTGGTAGTTAATTGTAACATTCAGGGCCTCCTAATGACGATGGAACACTCATTTTGCGTCGAGAGTCAATACATCTTCCTCCAGCCGACTTGTCTACAAGGGGATTTTGCTGCCTCGGGCTCCATGTGGTCCGTCTCCTGTGGGTCTAGATTTTCGAATCCGACGCAAAAATGATAGTTAATTGTAACGTTCAGGGCCTTCTAATGACGATGGAACACTCAAATTGCGTCGAGATTCAATACATCGGCCTCCAGCCGACTTGTCTCCAAGGGTGTATTGCTGCCTCGGGCACCTTCTAATCGTTCTCCTGTGAGTCTAGATTTTCGAATCCGACGCAAAAATGATAGTTAATTGTAACGTTCAGGGCCTTCTAATGACGATGGAACACTCAAATTGCGTCGAGATTCAATACATCGTCCTCCAGCCGACTTGTCTCCAAGGGGATATCGCTGCCTCGGGCACCACATCGTCCTTCTCCGGTGATTCTACGTTTTCGAATCCGACGCAAAACTGCTAGTTAATTGTAACGTTCAGGGCCTCCTAAAGACGATGGAACACTCAAATTGCGTCGAGATTCAATACATCGTCCTCCAGCCGACTTGTCTCCAAGGGTCTAATGCTGCCTCGGGCACCTTATGGGCGTTCTCTTGTAAGTCTAGATTTTCGAATCCGACGCAAAAATGATAGTGAATAGTAGCATACAGCGCCTCCTGATGACGATAGAACTCTCAAATTGCGTCGAGATTCAATACATCGGCCTCCAGCCGACTTGTCTCCAAGGGTCTATTGCTGCCTCGGGCACCTTATGGTCGTTCTCCTGTGAGCTTAGATTATCGAATCCGACGCAAAAATGATAGTTAAATGTAATGCTCAGGGCCTCTTAATGACGATGGAACACTCAAATTGCGTCGAGAGTCAATACATCTTCCTCCAGCCGACTTGTCTACAAGTTGATATTGCTGTCTCGGGCTCCATGTGGTCCGTCTCCTGTGAGTCTAGATTTTCGAATCCGGCGCGAAACTGATAGTTAATTGTAACATTCACGGCCTCCTAATGCCGATGGAACACTCAAATTGCGTCGAGATTCAATACATCGGCCTCCAGCCGACTTGTCTCCATGGTGCTATTACTGCCTCCGGCCTCTTATGTTCGCTCTCATGTGAGTCTAGATTTTCGAATCCGACGCGAAACTGATAGTTAATTGTAACGTTCAGGGCCTCCTAATGACGATGGAACACTCAAATTGCGTCGAGATTCAATACATCGGCCTCCAGCGGACTTGTCTCCAAGGGGATATTGGTGTCTCGAGCACCGTATGAACTTCTCCTGTGAGTAAATTTTCGAATCCGACGCTAAAATGATTGTAAATTGTAACGTTCATTGCCTCCTAATGACGATGGAACACTCAAATTGCGTCAAGAATCAATACACCGGCCTCCAGCCGACTTGTCTCCAAGGGTCTATTGCTGCCTCGGGCACCTTATGGTCGTTCTCTTGTAAGTCTAGATTTTCGAATCCGACGCAAAAATGATAGTTAATTGCAACGTTCAGGGCCTCCTAATGCCGATGGAACACTCAAATTGCGTCGAGATTCAATACATCGGCCTCCAGCCGACTTGTCTCCAAGGGTCTATTGCTGCCTCGGGCACCTTATGGTCGTTCTCCTGTGAGTCTAGATTTTCCAATCCGACGCAAAAATGATAGTTAGTTGTAACGTTCAGGGCCTTGTAATGACGATGGAACACTCAAATTGCGTCGAGATTCAATACATCGGCCTCCAGCCGACTTGTCTCCATGGGGATATTACTGCCTCCGGCCTCTTATGTTCGCTCTCATGTGAGTCTAGATTTTTGAATCCGACCCGAAACTGATAGTTAATTGTAACGTTCAGGGCCTCCTAATGACGATGGGACACTCAAATTGCGTCGAAATTCAATACATCGTCCTCCAGCCGACTTGTCTCCATGGGGATATTACTGCCTCCGGCCTCTTATGTTCGCTCTCATGTGAGTCTAGATTTTCGAATCCGACGCGAAACTGATTATTAATTGTAACGTTTAGGGCCTCCTAATGACGATGGGACACTCAAATTGCGTCGAGATTCAATACATCGTCCTCCAGCCGACTTGTCTCCAAGGGTCTATTGCTGCCTCGGGCACCTTATGGTCGTTCTCCCGTGAGTTTAGATTATCGAATCCGACGCAAAAATGATAGTTAATTGTAACATTCAGGGCCTCCTAATGACGATGGAACACTCAAATTGCGTCGCGATCCAATACATCGACCTCCAGCCGACTTGTCTCCAAGGGTCTGTTGCTGTCTCGGGCACCTTATGTTCGCTCTCATGTGAGTTTAGATTATCGAATCCGACGCAAAGATGATAGTTAATTGTAACGTTTAGGGCCTCCTAATGACGATGGGACACTCAAATTGCGTCGAGATTCAATACATCGTCCTCCAGCCGACTTGTCCCCAAGGGTCTAATGCTGCCTCGGGCACCTTATGGTCGTTCTCTTGTAAGTCTAGATTTTCGAATCCGACGCAAAAATTATAGTGAATAGTAACGTTCAGCGCCTCCTGATGACGATAGAACTCTCAAATTGCGTCGAGATTCAATACATCGGCCTCCAGCCGACTTGTCTCCAAGGGCCTATTGCTGCCTCGGGCACCTTATGGTCGTTCTCCTGTGAGTTTGGATTATCGAATCCGACGCAAAAATGATAGTTAATTGTAACATTCAGGGCCTCCTAATGACGATGGAACACTCAAATTGCGTCGCGATCCAATACATCGACCTCCAGCCGACTTGTCTCCAAGGGTCTGTTGCTGTCTCGGGCACCTTATGTTCGCTCTCATGAGAGTTTAGATTATCGAATCCGACGCAAAGATGATAGTTAATTGTAACATTTAGGGCCTCCTAATGACGATGGGACACTCAAATTGCGTCGATATTCAATACATCGTCCTCCAGCCGACTTGTCCCCAAGGGTCTAATGCTGCCTCGGGCACCTTATGGTCGTTCTCTTGTAAGTCTAGATTTTCGAATCCGACGCAAAAATTATAGTGAATAGTAACGTTCAGCGCCTCCTGATGACGATAGAACTCTCAAATTGCGTCGAGATTCAATACATCGGCCTCCAGCCGACTTGTCTCCAAGGGTCTATTGCTGATTCGGGCACCTTATGGTCGTTCTCCTGGGAGTTTAGATTATCGAATCCAACGCAAAAATGATAGTTAAATGTAATGCTCAGGGCCTCTTAATGACGATGGAACACTCAAATTGCGTCGAGAGTCAATACATCTTCCTCCAGCCGACTTGTCTACAAGGGGATATTGCTGCCTCGGGCTCCATGTGGTCCGTCTCCTGTGAGTCTAGATTTTCGAATCCGACGCGAAACTGATAGTTAATTGTAACATTCACGGCCTCCTAATGCCGATGAACACTCAAATTGCGTCGAGATTCAATACATCGTCCTCCAGCCGACTTGTCCCCAAGGGTCTAATGCTGCCTCGGGCACCTTATGGTCGTTCTCTTGTAAGTCTAGATTTTCGAATCCGACGCAAAAATTATAGTGAATAGTAACGTTCAGCGCCTCCTGATGACGATAGAACTCTCAAATTGCGTCGAGATTCAATACATCGGCCTCCAACCGACTTGTCTCCAAGGGTCTATTGCTGCCTCGGGCACCTTATGGTCGTTCTCCTGTGAGTTTAGATTATCGAATCCGACGCAAAAATGATAGTTAAATGTAATGCTCAGGGCCTCTTAATGACGATGGAACACTCAAATTACGTCGAGAGTCAATACATCTTCCTCCAGCCGACTTGTCTACAAGGGAATATTGCTGCCTCGGGCTCCATGTGGTCCGTCTCCTGTGAGTCTAGATTTTCGAATCCGACGCAAAACTGATAGTTAATTGTAACATTCACGGCCTCCTAATGCCGATGGAACACTCAAATTGCGTCGAGATTCAATACATCGGCCTCCAGCCGACTTGTCTCCATGGGGATATTACTGCCTCCGGCCTCTTATGTTCGCTCTCATGTGAGTCTAGATTTTCGAATCCGACGCAAAGCTGATAGTTAATTGTAACGTTCAGGGCCTCCTAATGACGATGGGACACTCAAATTGCGTCGAGATTCAATACATCGGCCTCCAGCCGACTTGACTCCATGGGGATATTACTGCCTCCGGCCTCTTATGTTCGCTGTCATGTGAGTCTAGATTTTCGAATCCGACGCGAAACTGATTGTTAATTGTAACGTTTAGGGCCTCCTGATGACGATAGGACACTCAAATTGCGTCGAGATTCAGTACGTCGTCCTCCAGCCGACTTGTCTCCAAGGGTCTATTGCTGCCTCGGGCACCTTATGGTCGTTCTCCTGTGAGTTTAGATTATCGAATCCGACGCAAAAATGATAGTTAATCGTAACATTCAGGGCCTCCTAATGACGATGGAACACTCAAATTGCGTCGCGATCCAATACATCGACCTCCAGCCGACTTGTCTCCAAGGGTCTGTTGCTGTCTCGGGCACCTTATGTTCGCTCTCATGAGAGTTTAGATTATCGAATCCGACGCAAAGATGATAGTTAATTGTAACGTTTAGGGCCTCCTAATGACGATGGGACACTCAAATTGCGTCGAGATTCAATACATCGTCCTCCAGCCGACTTGTCCCCAAGGGTCTAATGCTGCCTCGGGCACCTTATTGTCGTTCTCTTGTAAGTCTAGATTTTCGAATCCGACGCTAAAATTATAGTGAATAGTAACGTTCAGCGCCTCCTGATGACGATAGAACTCTCAAATTGCGTCGAGATTCAATACATCGGCCTCCAGCCGACTTGTCTCCAAGGGTCTATTGCTGCCTCGGGCACCTTATGGTCGTTCTCCTGTGAGTTTAGATTATCGAATCCGACGCAAATATGATAGTTAAATGTAATGCTCAGGGCCTCTTAATGACGATGGAACACTCAAATTGCGTCGAGAGTCAATACATCTTCCTCCAGCCGACTTGTCTACAAGGGGATATTGCTGCCTCGGGCTCCATGTGGTCCGTCTCCTGTGAGTCTAGATTTTCGAATCCGACGCGAAACTGATAGTTAATTGTAACATTCACGGCCTCCTAATGCCGATGGAACACTCAAATTGCGTCGAGATTCAATACATCGTCCTCCAGCCGACTTGTCCCCAAGGGTCTAATGCTGCCTCGGGCACCTTATGGTCGTTCTCTTGTAAGTCTAGATTTTCGAATCCGACGCAAAAATTATAGTGAATAGTAACGTTCAGCGCCTCCTGATGACGATAGAACTCTCAAATTGCGACGAGATTCAATACATCGGCCTCCAGCCGACTTGTCTCCAAGGGTCTATTGCTGCCTCGGGCACCTTATGGTCGTTCTCCTGTGAGTTTAGATTATCGAATCCGACGCAAAAATGATAGTTAAATGTAATGCTCAGGGCCTCTTAATGACGATGGAACACTCAAATTGCGTCGAGAGTCAATACATCTTCCTCCAGCCGACTTGTCTACAAGGGGATATTGCTGCCTCGGGCTCCATGTGGTCCGTCTCCTGTGAGTCTAGATTTTCGAATCCGACGCGAAACTGATAGTTAATTGTAACATTCACGGCCTCCTAATGCCAATGGAACACTCAAATTGCGTCGAGATTCAATACATCGGTCTCCAGCCGACTTGTCTCCATGGGGATATTACTGCCTCCGGCCTCTTATGTTCGCTCTCATGTGAGTCTAGATTTTCGAATCCGACGCGAAACTGATAGTTAATTGTAACGTTCAGGGCCTCCTAATGACGATGGAACACTCAAATTGCGTCGAGATTCAATACATCGGCCTCCAGCGGACTTGTCTCCAAGGGGATATTGGTGTCTCGAGCACCGTATGAACTTCTCCTGTGAGTAGATTTTCGAATCCGACGCTAAAATGATTGTAAATTGTAACGTTCATTGCCTCCTAATGACGATGGAACACTCAAATTGCGTCAAGAATCAATACACCGGCCTCCAGCCGACTTGTCTCCAAAGGTCTATTGCTGCCTCGGGCACCTTATGGTCGTTCTCTTGTAAGTCTAGATTTTCGAATCCGACGCAAAAATGATAGTTAATTGCAACGTTCAGGGCCTCCTAATGCCGATGGAACACTCAAATTGCGTCGAGATTCAATACATCGGCCTCCAGCCGACTTGTCTCCAAGGGTCTATTGCTGCCTCGGGCACCTTATGGTCGTTCTCCTGTGAGTCTAGATTTTCGAATCCGACGCAAAAATGATAGTTAGTTGTAACGTTTAGGGCCTTGTAATGACGATGGAACACTCAAATTGCGTCAAGAATCAATACACCGGCCTCCAGCCGACTTGTCTCCAAAGGTCTATTGCTGCCTCGGGCACCTTATGGTCGTTCTCTTGTAAGTCTAGATTTTCGAATCCGACGCAAAAATGATAGTTAATTGCAACGTTCAGGGCCTCCTAATGCCGATGGAACACTCAAATTGCGTCGAGATTCAATACATCGGCCTCCAGCCGACTTGTCTCCAAGGGTCTGTTGCTGTCTCGGGCACCTTATGTTCGCTCTCATGAGAGTTTAGATTATCGAATCCGACGCAAAGATGATAGTTAATTGTAACGTTTAGGGCCTCCTAATGACGATGGGACACTCAAATTGCGTCGAGATTCAATACATCGTCCTCCAGCTGACTTGTCCCCAAGGGTCTAATGCTGCCTCGGGCACCTTATGGTCGTTCTCTTGTAAGTCTAGATTTTCGAATCCGACGCAAAAATTATAGTGAATAGTAATGTTCAGCGCCTCCTGATGACGATAGAACTCTCAAATTGCGTCGAGATTCAATACATCGGCCTCCAGCCGACTTGTCTCCAAGGGTCTATTGCTGCCTCGGGCACCTTATGGTCGTTCTCCTGTGAGTTTAGATTATCGAATCCGACGCAAAAATGATAGTTAAATGTAATGCTCACGGCCTCCTAATGCCGATGGAACACTCAAATTGCGTCGAGATTCAATACATCGGCCTCCAGCCGACTTGTCTCCAAGGGTCTATTGCTGCCTCGGGCACCTAATGGTCGTTCTCTTGTAAGTCTAGATTTTCGAATCCGACGCAAAAATGATAGATCATTATAACGTTCAGGGCGACCTAATGACGATAGAAGACTCAAATTGCGTGGAGATTCAATACATCGTCCTCCAGCCGATTTGTCTCCAAGGGGATATTGCTGCCTCGGGCACCTTATGGTCGTTCTCCTGTGAGTCTAGATTTTCGAATCCGACGCATAAATGATAGTTAATTGTAACGTTCGGGGACTCCTAAAGACGATGGAACACTCAAATTGCGTCGAGAGTCAATACATCGACCTCCAGTCGACTTGTATCCAAGGGGATATTGCAGTCTCGGGCACAATATGATCCTTCTCCTGTGAGTCTAGATTTTCGAATCCGACGCAAAAATGTTAGTTAATTGTAACGTTCAGGGCCTACTATTGGCGATGGAACACTCAAATTGCGTCGAGATTCAATACATCGGCCTCCAGCGGACTTGTCTCCAAGGGGATATTGGTGTCTCGAGCACCGTATGAACTTCTCCTGTGAGTAGATTTTCGAATCCGACGCTAAAATGATTGTAAATTGCAACGTTCATTGCCTCCTAATGACGATGGAACACTCAAATTGCGTCAAGAATCAATACACCGGCCTCCAGCCGACTTGTCTCCGAGGGTCTATTGCTGCCTCGGGCACCTTATGGTCGTTCTCTTGTAAGTCTAGATTTTCGAATCCGACGCAAAAATGATAGTTAATTGCAACGTTCAGGGCCTCCTAATGCCGATGGAACACTCAAATTGCGTCGAGATTCAATACATCGGCCTCCAGCCGACTTGTCTCCAAGGGTCTATTGCTGCCTCGGGCACCTTATGGTCGTTCTCCTGTGAGTCAAGATTTTCGAATCCGACGCAAAAATGACAGTTAGTTGTAACGTTCAGGGCCTTGTAATGACGATGGAACACTCAAATTGCGTCGAGATTCAATACATCGGCCTCCAGCCGACTTGTCTCCATGGGGATATTACTGCCTCCGGCCTCTTATGTTCGCTCTCATGTGAGTCTAGATTTTTGAATCCGACCCGAAACTGATAGTTAATTGTAACGTTCAGGGCCTCCTAATGACGATGGGACACTCAAATTGCGTCGAGATTCAGTACATCGTCCTCCAGCCGACTTGTCTCCATGGGGATATTACTGCCTCCGGCCTCTTATGTTCGCTCTCATGTGAGTCTAGATTTTCGAATCCGACGCGAAACTGATTATTAATTGTAACGTTTAGGGCCTCCTAATGACGATGGGACACTCAAATTGCGTCGAGATTCAATACATCGTCCTCCAGCCGACTTGTCTCCAAGGGTCTATTGCTGCCTCGGGCACCTTATGGTCGTTCTCCCGTGAGTTTAGATTATCGAATCCGACGCAAAAATGATAGTTAATTGTAACATTCAGGGCCTCCTAATGACGATGGAACACTCAAATTGCGTCGCGATCCAATACAACGACCTCCAGCCGACTTGTCTCCAAGGGTCTGTTGCAGTCTCGGGCACCTTATGTTCGCTCTCATGTGAGTTTAGATTATCGAATCCGACGCAAAGATGATAGTTAATTGTAACGTTTAGGGCCTCCTAATGACGATGCGACACTCAAATTGCGTCCAGATTCAATACATCGTCCTCCAGCCGACTTGTCCCCAAGGGTCTAATGCTGCCTCGGGCACCTTATGGTCGTTCTCTTGTAAGTCTAGATTTTCGAATCCGACGCAAAAATTATAGTGAATAGTAACGTTCAGCGCCTCCTGATGACGATAGAACTCTCAAATTGCGTCGAGATTCAATACATCGGCCTCCAGCCGACTTGTCTCAAAGGGTCTATTGCTGCCTCGGGCACCTTTTGGTCGTTCTCCTGTGAGTTTAGATTATCGAATCCGACGCAAAAATGATAGTTAAATGTAATGCTCAGGGCCTCTTAATGACGATGGAACACTCAAATTGCGTCGAGAGTCAATACATCTTCCTCCAGCCGATTGTCTACAAGGGGATATTGCTGCCTCGGGCTCCATGTGGTCCGTCTCCTGTGAGTCTAGATTTTCGAATCCGACGCGAAACTGATAGTTAATTGTAACATTCACGGCCTCCTAATGCCGATGGAACACTCAAATTGCGTCGAGATTCAATACATCGGCCTCCAGCCGACTTCTCTCGAAGGGTCTATTGCTGCCTCTAGCACCTAATGGTCGTTCTCTTGTAAGTCTAGATTTTCGAATCCGACGCAAAAATGATAGTTCATTATTACGTTCAGGGCGACCTAATGACGATAGAAGACTCAAATTGCGTGGAGATTCAATACATCGTCCTCCAGCCGATTTGTCTCCAAGGGGATATTGCTGCCTCGGGCACCAAATGGTCCGTCTGCCGTGAGTCTAGATTTTCGAATCCGACGAAAAACTGATAGTTAATTGTAACGTTCAGGGCCTTCTAATGACGATGGGACACTCAAATTGCGTCGAGATTCAATACATCGTCCTCCAGCCGACTTGTCTCCATGGGGATATTACTGCCTCCGGCCTCCTATGTTCGCTCTCATGTGAGTCTAGAATTTCGAATCCGACGCGAAACTGATAGTTAATTGTAACGTTCAGGGCCTCCTAATGACGATGGAACACTCAAATTGCGTCGAGATTCAATACATCGGCCTCCAGCGGACTTGTCTCCAAGGGGATATTGGTGCCTCGAGCACCGTATGAACTTCTCCTGTGAGTAGATTTTCGAATCCGACGCTAAAATGATTGTAAATTGTAACGTTCATTGCCTCCTAATGACGATGGAACACTCAAATTGCGTCAAGAATCAATACACCGGCCTCCAGCCGACTTGTCTCCAAGGGTCTATTGCTGCCTCGGGCACCTTATGGTCGTTCTCTTGTAAGTCTAGATTTTCGAATCCGACGCAAAAATGATAGTTAATTGCAACGTTCAGGGCCTCCTAATGCCGATGGAAAACTCAAATTGCGTCGAGATTCAATACATCGGCCTCCAGCCGACTTGTCTCCAAGGGTCTATTGCTGCCTCGGGCACCTTATGGTCGTTCTCCTGTGAGTCTAGATTTTCGAATCCGACGCAAAAATGATAGTTAGTTGTAACGTTCAGGGCCTTGTAATGACGATGGAACACTCAAATTGCGTCGAGATTCAATACATCGGCCTCCAGCAGACTTGTCTCCAAGGGTCTGTTGCGGCCTCGGGGACCTTATGGTCGTTCTCCTGTGAGTTTAGATTATCGAATCCGACGCTAAAATGATAGTTAATTGTAACGTTTACGGCCTCCTAATGTGGATGGGACACTCAAATTGCGTCGAGATTCAATACATCGTCCTCCAGCCGACTTGTCTCCATGGGGATATTACTGCCTCCGGCCTCTTATGTTCGCTCTCATGTGAGTCTAGATTTTCGAATCCGACGCGAAACTGATTGTTAATTGTAACATTTAGGGCCTCCTAATGACGATGGGACACTCAAATTGCGTCGTGATTCAATACATCGTCCTCCAGTCGACTTGTCTCCAAGGGTCTATTGCTGCTTCGGGCACCTTATGGTCGTTCTCCTGTGAGTTTAGATTATCGAATCCGATGCAAAAATGATAGTTAATTGTAACATTCAGGGCCTCCTAATGACGATGGATCACTCAAATTGCGTCGCGATCCAATACATCGACCTCCAGCCGACTTGTCTCCAAGGGTCTGTTGCTGTCTCGGGCACCTTATGTTCGCTCTCATGTGAGTTTAGATTATCGAATCCGACGCAAAGAAGATAGTTAATTGTAACGTTTAGGGCCTCCTAATGACGATGGGACAATCAAATTGCGTCGAGATTCAATACATCGTCCTCCAGCCGACTTGTCTCCAAGGGTCTAATGCTGCCTCGGGCACCTTATGGTCGTTCTCTTGTAAGTCTAGATTTTCGAATCCGACGCAAACATTATAGTGAATAGTAACGTTCAGCGCCTCCTGATGACGACAGAACTCTCAAATTGCGTCAAGATTCAATACATCGGCCTCCAGCCGACTTGTCTCCAAGGGTCTATTGCTGCCTCGGGCACCTTATGGTCGTTCTCATGTGAGTTTAGATTATCGAATCCGACGCAAAAATGATAGTTAAATGTTATGCTCAGGGCCTCTTAATGACGATGGAACACTCAAATTGCGTCGAGAGTCAATACATCTTCCTCCAGCCGACTTGTCTACAAGGGGATATTGCTGCCTCGGGCTCCATGTGGTCCGTCTCCTGTGAGTCTAGATTTTCGAATCCGACGCGAAACTGATAGTTAATTGTAACACTCACGGCCTCCTAATGCCGATGGAACACTCAAATTGCGTCGAGATTCAATACATCAGCCTCCAGCCGACTTGTCTCCAAGGGTCTATTGCTGCCTCAGGCACCTAATGGTCGTTCTCTTGTAAGTCTAGATTTTCGAATCCGACGCAAAAATGATAGTTCATTATAACGTTCAGGGCGACCTAATGACGATAGAAGACTCAAATTGCGTGGAGATTCAATACATCGTCCTCCAGCCGATTTGCCTCCAAGGGGATATTGCTGCCTCGGGCACCTTATGGTCGTTCTCCTGTGAGTCTAGATTTTCTAATCCGACGCATAAATGATAGTTAATTGTAACGTTCAGGGACTCCTAAAGACGATGGAACACTCAAATTGCGTCGAGAGTCAATACATCGACCTCCAGTCGACTTGTATCCAAGGGGATATTGCAGTCTCGGGCACAATATGATCCTTCTCCTGTGAGTCTAGATTTTGGAATCCGACGCAAAAATGATAGTTAATTGTAACGATCAGGGCCTTGTAATGACGATGGAACACTCAAATTGCGTCGAGATTCAATACATCGGCCTCCAGCCGACTTGTCTCCAAGGGTCTAATGCTGCCTCGGGCACCTTATGGTCGTTCTCCTGTGAGTTTAGATTATCGAATCCGACGCAAAAATGATAGTTAATTGTAACGTTCAGGGCGACCTAATGACGATGGAACAACCAAATTGCGTCCATATTCAATACATCGGCCTCCAGTCGATTTGTGTCCAAGGGGTATATTGCGGTCTCGAGCAATGTATGAACTTCTCCTGTGAGTAGATTTTCGAATCCGAAGCGAAACTGATAGTTAATTGTAAGGTTTAGGGCCTCCTAATGACGATGGAACACTCAAATTGCGTCGAGATTCAATACATCGGCCTCCAGCCGACTTGTATCCAAGGGGATATTGCAGTCTCGTGCACCATATGATCCTTCTCCTGTTAGTAGATTTTCGAGTCCGACGCTAAAATGATAGTTAACTGTAACGTTCAGGGCCTCCTAATGCCGATGGAACACTCAATTTGCATCGAGATTCAATACATCGTCCTCCAGCCGACTTGTCTCCAAGGGGATATTGCTGCCTCGGGCACCATATGGTCCTTCTCCTGTTAGTAGATTTTCGAATCCGACACAAAAATGATAGTTAATTGTAACGTTCAGGGCTTCCTAATGCCGATGGAACACTCAAATTCCGTCGAGATTCAATACATCGGCCTCCAGCCGACTTGTCTCCAAGGGTCTATTGCTGCCTCGGGCACCTTATGGTCGTTCTCCTGTGAGTTTAGATTATCGAATCCGACGGAAAAATGATTGTTAATTGTAACGTCAGGGCTTCCTAATGACGATGGAACACTCAAATTGCCTCGAGATTCAATAAATCGGCATTCAGCCGATTTGTCTCCAAGGGGATATTGCTGCCTCGGGCACCAAATGGTCCGTCTCCAGTGAGTCTGGATTTTTGAATCCGATGCGAAACTGATAGTTAATTGTAACATTCAGGGCCTCCAAATGACGATGGAGCACTCAAATTGCGTCGAGATTCAATACATCGGCCTCCAGCCGACTTGTCTCCAAGGGTCTGTTGCTGCCTCGGGCACCTTATGGTCGTTCTCCTGTGAGTTTAGATTATCGAATCCGACGCAAAGAAGATAGTTAATTGTAACGTTTAGGGCCTCCTAATGACGATGGGACAATCAAATTGCGTCGAGATTCAATACATCGTCCTCCAGCCGACTTGTCTCCAAGGGTCTAATGCTGCCTCGGGCACTTTATGGTCGTTCTCTTGTAAGTCTAGATTTTCGAATCCGACGCAAACATTATAGTGAATAGTAACGTTCAGCGCCTCCTGATGACGACAGAACTCTCAAATTGCGTCAAGATTCAATACATCGGCCTCCAGCCGACTTGTCTCCAAGGGTCTATTGCTGCCTCGGGCACCTTATGGTCGTTCTCATGTGAGTTTAGATTATCGAATCCGACGCAAAAATGATAGTTAAATGTTATGCTCAGGGCCTCTTAATGACGATGGAACACTCAAATTGCGTCGAGAGTCAATACATCTTCCTCCAGCCGACTTGTCTACAAGGGGATATTGCTGCCTCGGGCTCCATGTGGTCCGTCTCCTGTGAGTCTAGATTTTCGAATCCGACGCGAAACTGATAGTTAATTGTAACACTCACGGCCTCCTAATGCCGATGGAACACTCAAATTGCGTCGAGATTCAATACATCAGCCTCCAGCCGACTTGTCTCCAAGGGTCTATTGCTGCCTCAGGCACCTAATGGTCGTTCTCTTGTAAGTCTAGATTTTCGAATCCGACGCAAAAATGATAGTTCATTATAACGTTCAGGGCGACCTAATGACGATAGAAGACTCAAATTGCGTGGAGATTCAATACATCGCCCTCCAGCCGATTTGCCTCCAAGGGGATATTGCTGCCTCGGGCACCTTATGGTCGTTCTCCTGTGAGTCTAGATTTTCTAATCCGACGCATAAATGATAGTTAATTGTAACGTTCAGGGACTCCTAAAGACGATGGAACACTCAAATTGCGTCGAGAGTCAATACATCGACCTCCAGTCGACTTGTATCCAAGGGGATATTGCAGTCTCGGGCACAATATGATCCTTCTCCTGTGAGTCTAGATTTTGGAATCCGACGCCAAAATGATAGTTAATTGTAACGATCAGGGCCTTGTAATGACGATGGAACACTCAAATTGCGTCGAGATTCAATACATCGGCCTCCAGCCGACTTGTCTCCAAGGGTCTAATGCTGCCTCGGGCACCTTATGGTCGTTCTCCTGTGAGTTTAGATTATCGAATCCGACGCAAAAATGATAGTTAATTGTAACGTTCAGGGCGACCTAATGACGATGGAACAACCAAATTGCGTCCATATTCAATACATCGGCCTCCAGTCGATTTGTGTCCAAGGGGTATATTGCGGTCTCGAGCAATGTATGAACTTCTCCTGTGAGTAGATTTTCGAATCCGAAGCGAAACTGATAGTTAATTGTAAGGTTTAGGGCCTCCTAATGACGATGGAACACTCAAATTGCGTCGAGATTCAATACATCGGCCTCCAGCCGACTTGTATCCAAGGGGATATTGCAGTCTCGTGCACCATATGATCCTTCTCCTGTTAGTAGATTTTCGAGTCCGACGCTAAAATGATAGTTAACTGTAACGTTCAGGGCCTCCTAATGCCGATGGAACACTCAATTTGCATCGAGATTCAATACATCGTCCTCCAGCCGACTTGTCTCCAAGGGGATATTGCTGCCTCGGGCACCATATGGTCCTTCTCCTGTTAGTAGATTTTCGAATCCGACACAAAAATGATAGTTAATTGTAACGTTCAGGGCTTCCTAATGCCGATGGAACACTCAAATTGCGTCGAGATTCAATACATCGGCCTCCAGCCGACTTGTCTCCAAGGGTCTATTGCTGCCTCGGGCACCTTATGGTCGTTCTCCTGTGAGTTTAGATTATCGAATCCGACGGAAAAATGATTGTTAATTGTAACGTCAGGGCTTCCTAATGACGATGGAACACTCAAATTGCCTCGAGATTCAATACATCGGCATTCAGCCGATTTGTCTCCAAGGGGATATTGCTGCCTCGGGCACCAAATGGTCCGTCTCCAGTGAGTCTGGATTTTTGAATCCGATGCGAAACTGATAGTTAATTGTAACATTCAGGGCCTCCAAATGACGATGGAGCACTCAAATTGCGTCGAGATTCAATACATCGGCCTCCAGCCGACTTGTCTCCAAGGGTCTGTTGCTGCCTCGGGCACCTTATGGTCGTTCTCCTGTGAGTTTAGATTATCGAATCCGACGCAAAGAAGATAGTTAATTGTAACGTTTAGGGCCTCCTAATGACGATGGGACAATCAAATTGCGTCGAGATTCAATACATCGTCCTCCAGCCGACTTGTCTCCAAGGGTCTAATGCTGCCTCGGGCACCTTATGGTCGTTCTCTTGTAAGTCTAGATTTTCGAATCCGACGCAAACATTATAGTGAATAGTAACGTTCAGCGCCTCCTGATGACGACAGAACTCTCAAATTGCGTCAAGATTCAATACATCGGCCTCCAGCCGACTTGTCTCCAAGGGTCTATTGCTGCCTCGGGCACCTTATGGTCGTTCTCATGTGAGTTTAGATTATCGAATCCGACGCAAAAATGATAGTTAAATGTTATGCTCAGGGCCTCTTAATGACGATGGAACACTCAAATTGCGTCGAGAGTCAATACATCTTCCTCCAGCCGACTTGTCTACAAGGGGATATTGCTGCCTCGGGCTCCATGTGGTCCGTCTCCTGTGAGTCTAGATTTTCGAATCCGACGCGAAACTGATAGTTAATTGTAACACTCACGGCCTCCTAATGCCGATGGAACACTCAAATTGCGTCGAGATTCAATACATCAGCCTCCAGCCGACTTGTCTCCAATTGTCTATTGCTGCCTCAGGCACCTAATGGTCGTTCTCTTGTAAGTCTAGATTTTCGAATCCGACGCAAAAATGATAGTTCATTATAACGTTCAGGGCGACCTAATGACGATAGAAGACTCAAATTGCGTGGAGATTCAATACATCGCCCTCCAGCCGATTTGCCTCCAAGGGGATATTGCTGCCTCGGGCACCTTATGGTCGTTCTCCTGTGAGTCTAGATTTTCTAATCCGACGCATAAATGATAGTTAATTGTAACGTTCAGGGACTCCTAAAGACGATGGAACACTCAAATTGCGTCGAGAGTCAATACATCGACCTCCAGTCGACTTGTATCCAAGGGGATATTGCAGTCTCGGGCACAATATGATCCTTCTCCTGTGAGTCTAGATTTTGGAATCCGACGCCAAAATGATAGTTAATTGTAACGATCAGGGCCTTGTAATGACGATGGAACACTCAAATTGCGTCGAGATTCAATACATCGGCCTCCAGCCGACTTGTCTCCAAGGGTCTAATGCTGCCTCGGGCACCTTATGGTCGTTCTCCTGTGAGTTTAGATTATCGAATCCGACGCAAAAATGATAGTTAATTGTAACGTTCAGGGCGACCTAATGACGATGGAACAACCAAATTGCGTCCATATTCAATACATCGGCCTCCAGTCGATTTGTGTCCAAGGGGTATATTGCGGTCTCGAGCAATGTATGAACTTCTCCTGTGAGTAGATTTTCGAATCCGAAGCGAAACTGATAGTTAATTGTAAGGTTTAGGGCCTCCTAATGACGATGGAACACTCAAATTGCGTCGAGATTCAATACATCGGCCTCCAGCCGACTTGTATCCAAGGGGATATTGCAGTCTCGTGCACCATATGATCCTTCTCCTGTTAGTAGATTTTCGAGTCCGACGCTAAAATGATAGTTAACTGTAACGTTCAGGGCCTCCTAATGCCGATGGAACACTCAATTTGCATCGAGATTCAATACATCGTCCTCCAGCCGACTTGTCTCCAAGGGGATATTGCTGCCTCGGGCACCATATGGTCCTTCTCCTGTTAGTAGATTTTCGAATCCGACACAAAAATGATAGTTAATTGTAACGTTCAGGGCTTCCTAATGCCGATGGAACACTCAAATTGCGTCGAGATTCAATACATCGGCCTCCAGCCGACTTGTCTCCAAGGGTCTATTGCTGCCTCGGGCACCTTATGGTCGTTCTCCTGTGAGTTTAGATTATCGAATCCGACGGAAAAATGATTGTTAATTGTAACGTCAGGGCTTCCTAATGACGATGGAACACTCAAATTGCCTTGAGATTCAATACATCGGCATTCAGCCGATTTGTCTCCAAGGGGATATTGCTGCCTCGGGCACCAAATGGTCCGTCTCCAGTGAGTCTGGATTTTTGAATCCGATGCGAAACTGATAGTTAATTGTAACATTCAGGGCCTCCAAATGACGATGGAGCACTCAAATTGCGTCGAGATTCAATACATCGGCCTCCAGCCGACTTGTCTCCAAGGGTCTGTTGCTGCCTCGGGCACCTTATGGTCGTTCTCCTGTGAGTTTAGATTATCGAATCCGACGCAAAAATGATAGTTAATTGTAACGTTTAGGGCCTTGTAATGACGATGGAACACTCATATTGCGTCGAGATTCAATACATCGGCCTTCAGCCGACTTGTCTCCAAGGTTCTGTTGCTGCCTCGAGCACCTTATGGTCGTCCTCCTGTGAGTTTAGATTATCGTATCCGACGCAAAAATGATAGTTAATTGTAACGTTTAGGGCCTCCTAATGACGATGGAACACTCAAATTGCGTCGATATTCAATACATCGGACTCCAGTCTATTTGTCTCCAAGTGGTATATTGCAGTCTCGTGCACCATATGATCCTTCTCCTGTTAGTAGATTTTCGAATCCGACGCTAAAATGATAGTTAACTGTAACGTTCAGGGCCTCCTAATGCCGATGGAACACTCAATTTGCGTCGAGATTCAATACATCGTCCTCCAGCCGACTTGTCTCCAAGGGTCTATTGCTGCCTCGGGCAACTTATGGTCGTTCTCCTGTGAGTCTAGATTTTCGAACCCGACGCAAAACTGATTGTTAATTGTAACGTTCAGGGCCACCTAATGACGATGGAACACTCAAATTGAGTCGAGATTCAATACATCGACCTCCAGCCGACTTGTCTCAAAGGGGATATTGCTGCCTCGGGCACCTTATGGTCGTTCTCCTGTGAGTCTAGATTTTCGAATCCGACGCTAAAATGATAGTTAACTGTAACGTTCAGTGCCTTGTAATGACGATGGAACACTCAAATTGCGTCGAGATTCAATACTTCGTCCTCCAGCCGACTTGTTTCCAAGGGTCTGTTGCTGCCTCGGGCACCTTATGGTCGTTCTCCTGTGAGTTTAGATTATCGAATCCGACGCAAAAATGATAGTTAATTGTAACGTTTAGGGCCTCCTAATGGCGATAGGACACTCAAATTGCGTCGAGAGTCAATACATCGATCTCCAGTCGACTTGTATCCAAGGGTCTAATGCTGCCTCGGGCACCCTATGGTCGTTCTCCTGTGAGTCTAGATTTTCGAATCCGACGCAAAAATGATAGTTAATTGTAACGTTTAGGGCCTCCTAATGACGATGGGACACTCAAATTGCGTCGAGATTCAATACATAGTCCTCCAGCCGACTTGTCTCCATGGGGATATTACTGCCTCCGGCCTCTTATGTTCGCTCTCATGTGAGTCTAGATTTTCGAATCCGACGCGAAACTGATAGTTAATTGTAACGTTCAGGGCCTCCTAATGACGATGGAACACTCAAATTGCGTCGAGATTCAATACATCGGCCTCCAGCGGACTTGTCTCCAAGGGGATATTGGTGTCTCGAGCACCGTATGAACTTCTCCTGTGAGTAGATTTTCGAATCCGACGCTAAAATGATTGTAAATTGTAACGTTCATTGCCTCCTAATGACGATGGAACACTCAAATTGCGTCAAGAATCAATACACCGGCCTCCAGCCGACTTGTCTCCAAGGGTCTATTGCTGCCTCGGGCACCTTATGGTCGTTCTCTTGTAAGTCTAGATTTTCGAATCCGACGCAAAAATGATAGTTAATTGCAACGTTCAGGGCCTCCTAATGCCGATGGAACACTCAAATCGAGTCGAGATTCAATACATCGGCCTCCAGCCGACTTGTCTCCAAGGGTCTATTGCTGCCTCGGGCACCTTATGGTCGTTCTCCTGTGAGTCTAGATTTTCGAATCCGACGCAAAAATGATAGTTAGTTGTAACGTTCAGGGCCTTGTAATGACGATGGAACACTCAAATTGCGTCGAGAGTCAATACATCGGCCTCCAGCCGACTTGGCTCCAAGGGTCTGTTGCTGCCTCGGGCACCTTATGGTCGTTCTCCTGTGAGTTTAGATTATCGAATCCGACGCAAAAATGATAGTTAATTGTAACGTTTAGGGCCTCCTAATGACGATGGGACACTCAAATTGCGTCGAGATTCAATACATCGTCCTCCAGCCGACTTGTCTCCATGGGGATATTACTGCCTCCGGCCTCTTATGTTCGCTCTCATGTGAGTCGAGATTTTCGAATCCGACGCGAAACTGATTGTTAATTGTAACGTTTAGGGCCTCCTAATGACGATGGGACACTCAAATTGCGTCGAGATTCAATACATCGTCCTCCAGCCGACTTGTCTCCAAGGGTCTATTGCTGCCTCGGGCACCTTATGGTCGTTCTCCTGTGAGTTTAGATTATCGAATCCGACGCAAAAATGATAGTTAATTGTAACGTTTAGGGCCTCCTAATGACGATGGGACACTCAAATTGCGTCGAGATTCAATACATCGTCCTCCAGCCGACTTGTCTCCATGGGGATATTACTGCCTCCGGCCTCTTATGTTCGCTCTCATGTGAGTCGAGATTTTCGAATCCGACGCGAAACTGATTGTTAATTGTAACGTTTAGGGCCTCCTAATGACGATGGGACACTCAAATTGCGTCGAGATTCAATACATCGTCCTCCAGCCGACTTGTTTCCAAGGGTCTGTTGCTGCCTCGGGCACCTTATGGTCGTTCTCCTGTGAGTTTAGATTATCGAATCCGACGCAAAAATGATAGTTAATTGTAACGTTTAGGGCCTCCTAATGGCGATAGGACACTCAAATTGCGTCGAGAGTCAATACATCGATCTCCAGTCGACTTGTATCCAAGGGTCTAATGCTGCCTCGGGCACCCTATGGTCGTTCTCCTGTGAGTCTAGATTTTCGAATCCGACGCAAAAATGATAGTTAATTGTAACGTTTAGGGCCTCCTAATGACGATGGGACACTCAAATTGCGTCGAGATTCAATACATAGTCCTCCAGCCGACTTGTCTCCATGGGGATATTACTGCCTCCGGCCTCTTATGTTCGCTCTCATGTGAGTCTAGATTTTCGAATCCGACGCGAAACTGATAGTTAATTGTAACGTTCAGGGCCTCCTAATGACGATGGAACACTCAAATTGCGTCGAGATTCAATACATCGGCCTCCAGCGGACTTGTCTCCAAGGGGATATTGGTGTCTCGAGCACCGTATGAACTTCTCCTGTGAGTAGATTTTCGAATCCGACGCTAAAATGATTGTAAATTGTAACGTTCATTGCCTCCTAATGACGATGGAACACTCAAATTGCGTCAAGAATCAATACACCGGCCTCCAGCCGACTTGTCTCCAAGGGTCTATTGCTGCCTCGGGCACCTTATGGTCGTTCTCTTGTAAGTCTAGATTTTCGAATCCGACGCAAAAATGATAGTTAATTGCAACGTTCAGGGCCTCCTAATGCCGATGGAACACTCAAATCGCGTCGAGATTCAATACATCGGCCTCCAGCCGACTTGTCTCCAAGGGTCTATTGCTGCCTCGGGCACCTTATGGTCGTTCTCCTGTGAGTCTAGATTTTCGAATCCGACGCAAAAATGATAGTTAGTTGTAACGTTCAGGGCCTTGTAATGACGATGGAACACTCAAATTGCGTCGAGAGTCAATACATCGGCCTCCAGCCGACTTGGCTCCAAGGGTCTGTTGCTGCCTCGGGCACCTTATGGTCGTTCTCCTGTGAGTTTAGATTATCGAATCCGACGCAAAAATGATAGTTAATTGTAACGTTTAGGGCCTCCTAATGACGATGGGACACTCAAATTGCGTCGAGATTCAATACATGGTCCTCCAGCCGACTTGTCTCCATGGGGATATTACTGCCTCCGGCCTCTTATGTTCGCTCTCATGTGAGTCGAGATTTTCGAATCCGACGCGAAACTGATTGTTAATTGTAACGTTTAGGGCCTCCTAATGACGATGGGACACTCAAATTGCGTCGAGATTCAATACATCGGCCTCCAGCGGACTTGTCTCCAAGGGGATATTGGTGTCTCGAGCACCGTATGAACTTCTCCTGTGAGTAGATTTTCGAATCCGACGCTAAAATGATTGTAAATTGTAACGTTCATTGCCTCCTAATGACGATGGAACACTCAAATTGCGTCAAGAATCAATACACCGGCCTCCAGCCGACTTGTCTCCAAGGGTCTATTGCTGCCTCGGGCACCTTATGGTCGTTCTCTTGTAAGTCTAGATTTTCGAATCCGACGCAAAAATGATAGTTAATTGCAACGTTCAGGGCCTCCTAATGCCGATGGAACACTCAAATCGAGTCGAGATTCAATACATCGGCCTCCAGCCGACTTGTCTCCAAGGGTCTATTGCTGCCTCGGGCACCTTATGGTCGTTCTCCTGTGAGTCTAGATTTTCGAATCCGACGCAAAAATGATAGTTAGTTGTAACGTTCAGGGCCTTGTAATGACGATGGAACACTCAAATTGCGTCGAGAGTCAGTACATCGGCCTCCAGCCGACTTGGCTCCAAGGGTCTGTTGCTGCCTCGGGCACCTTATGGTCGTTCTCCTGTGAGTTTAGATTATCGAATCCGACGCAAAAATGATAGTTAATTGTAACGTTTAGGGCCTCCTAATGACGATGGGACACTCAAATTGCGTCGAGATTCAATACATCGTCCTCCAGCCGACTTGTCTCCATGGGGATATTACTGCCTCAGGCCTCTTATGTTCGCTCTCATGTGAGTCGAGATTTTCGAATCCGACGCGAAACTGATTGTTAATTGTAACGTTTAGGGCCTCCTAATGACGATGGGACACTCAAATTGCGTCGAGATTCAATACATCGTCCTCCAGCCGACTTGTCTCCAAGGGTCTATTGCTGCCTCGGGCACCTTATGGTCGTTCTCCTGTGAGTTTAGATTATCGAATCCGACGCAAACATGATAGTTAATTGTAACGTTTAGGGCCTCCTAATGACGATGGGACACTCAAATTGCGTCGAGATTCAATACATCGTCCTCCAGCCGACTTGTCTCCATGGGGATATTACTGCCTCCGGCCTCTTATGTTCGCTCTCATGTGAGTCGAGATTTTCGAATCCGACGCGAAACTGATTGTTAATTGTAACGTTTAGGGCCTCCTAATGACGATGGGACACTCAAATTGCGTCGAGATTCAATACATCGTCCTCCAGCCGACTTGTTTCCAAGGGTCTGTTGCTGCCTCGGGCACCTTATGGTCGTTCTCCTGTGAGTTTAGATTATCGAATCCGACGCAAAAATGATAGTTAATTGTAACGTTTAGGGCCTCCTAATGGCGATAGGACACTCAAATTGCGTCGAGAGTCAATACATCGATCTCCAGTCGACTTGTATCCAAGGGTCTAATGCTGCCTCGGGCACCCTATGGTCGTTCTCCTGTGAGTCTAGATTTTCGAATCCGACGCAAATATGATAGTTAATTGTAACGTTTAGGGCCTCCTAATGACGATGGGACACTCAAATTGCGTCGAGATTCAATACATAGTCCTCCAGCCGACTTGTCTCCATGGGGATATTACTGCCTCCGGCCTCTTATGTTCGCTCTCATGTGAGTCTAGATTTTCGAATCCGACGCGAAACTGATAGTTAATTGTAACGTTCAGGGCCTCCTAATGACGATGGAACACTCAAATTGCGTCGAGATTCAATACATCGGCCTCCAGCGGACTTGTCTCCAAGGGGATATTGGTGTCTCGAGCACCGTATGAACTTCTCCCGTGAGTAGATTTTCGAATCCGACGCTAAAATGATTGTAAATTGTAACGTTCATTGCCTCCTAATGACGATGGAACACTCAAATTGCGTCAAGAATCAATACACCGGCCTCCAGCCGACTTGTCTCCAAGGGTCTATTGCTGCCTCGGGCACCTTATGGTCGTTCTCTTGTAAGTCTAGATTTTCGAATCCGACGCAAAAATGATAGTTAATTGCAACGTTCAGGGCCTCCTAATGCCGATGGAACACTCAAATCGCGTCGAGATTCAATACATCGGCCTCCAGCCGACTTGTCTCCAAGGGTCTATTGCTGCCTCGGGCACCTTATGGTCGTTCTCCTGTGAGTCTAGATTTTCGAATCCGACGCAAAAATGATAGTTAGTTGTAACGTTCAGGGCCTTGTAATGACGATGGAACACTCAAATTGCGTCGAGAGTCAATACATCGGCCTCCAGCCGACTTGGCTCCAAGGGTCTGTTGCTGCCTCGGGCACCTTATGGTCGTTCTCCTGTGAGTTTAGATTATCGAATCCGACGCAAAAATGATAGTTAATTGTAACGTTTAGGGCCTCCTAATGACGATGGGACACTCAAATTGCGTCGAGATTCAATACATGGTCCTCCAGCCGACTTGTCTCCATGGGGATATTACTGCCTCCGGCCTCTTATGTTCGCTCTCATGTGAGTCGAGATTTTCGAATCCGACGCGAAACTGATTGTTAATTGTAACGTTTAGGGCCTCCTAATGACGATGGGACACTCAAATTGCGTCGAGATTCAATACATCGTCCTCCAGCCGACTTGTCTCCAAGGGTCTATTGCTGCCTCGGGCACCTTATGGTCGTTCTCCTGTGAGTTTAGATTATCGAATCCGACGCAAAAATGATAGTTAATTGTAACGTTTAGGGCCTCCTAATGACGATGGGACACTCAAATTGCGTCGAGATTCAATACATCGTCCTCCAGCCGACTTGTCTCCATGGGGATATTACTGCCTCCGGCCTCTTATGTTCGCTCTCATGTGAGTCGAGATTTTCGAATCCGACGCGAAACTGATTGTTAATTGTAACGTTTAGGGCCTCCTAATGACGATGGGACACTCAAATTGCGTCGAGATTCAATACATCGTCCTCCAGCCGACTTGTCTCCAAGGGTCTATTGCTGCCTCGGGCACCTTATGGTCGTTCTCCTGTGAGTTTAGATTATCGAATCCGACGCAAAAATGATAGTTAATTGTAACACTCAGGGCCTCCTAATGACGATGGAACACTCAAATTGGGTCGCGATCCAATACATCGACCTCCAGCCGAATTGTCTCCAAGGGTCTGTTGCTGTCCCGGGCACCTTATGTTCGCTCTCATGTGAGTTTAGATTATCGAATCCGACGCAAAGATGATAGTTAATTGTAACGTTTAGGGCCTCCTAATGACGATGGGACACCCAAATTGCGTCGAGATTCAATACATCGTCCTCCAGCCGACTTGTCTCCAAGGGTCTAATGCTGCCTCGGGCACCTTATGGTCGTTCTCTTGTAAGTCTAGATTTTCGAATCCGACGCAAAAATTATAGTGAATAGTAACGTTCAGCGCCTCCTGATGACGATAGAACTCTAAAATTGCGACGAGATTCAATACATCGGCCTCGTGCCGACTTGTCTCCAAGGGTCTATTGCTGCCTCGGGCACCTTATGGTCGTTCTCCTGTGAGTTTAGATTATCGAATCCGACGCAAAAATGATAGTTAATTGTAACGTTTAGGGCCTCCTAATGACGATGGGACACTCAAATTGCGTCGAGATTCAATACATCGTCCTCCAGCCGACTTGTCTCCATGGGGATATTACTGCCTCCGGCCTCTTATGTTCGCTCTCATGTGAGTCGGGATTTTCGAATCCGACGCGAAACTGATTGTTAATTGTAACGTTTAGGGCCTCCTAATGACGATGGAACACTCAAATTGCGTCGATATTCAATACATCGGACTCCAGTCTATTTGTCTCCAAGTGGTATATTGCAGTCTCGTGCACCATATGATCCTTCTCCTGTTAGTAGATTTTCGAATCCGACGCTAAAATGATAGTTAACTGTAACGTTCAGGGCCTCCTAATGCCGATGGAACACTCAATTTGCGTTGAGATTCAATACATCGTCCTCCAGCCGACTTGTCTCCAAGGGTCTATTGCTGCCTCGGGCAACTTATGGTCGTTCTCCTGTGAGTCTAGATTTTCGAACCCGACGCAAAACTGATTGTTAATTGTAACGTTCAGGGCCACCTAATGACGATGGAACACTCAAATTGAGTCGAGATTCAATACATCGACCTCCAGCCGACTTGTCTCAAAGGGGATATTGCTGCCTCGGGCACCTTATGGTCGTTCTCCTGTGAGTCTAGATTTTCGAATCCGACGCTAAAATGATAGTTAACTGTGACGTTCAGTGCCTTGTAATGACGATGGAACACTCAAATTGCGTCGAGATTCAATACATCGTCCTCCAGCCGACTTGTTTCCAAGGGTCTGTTGCTGCCTCGGGCACCTTATGGTCGTTCTCCTGTGAGTTTAGATTATCGAATCCGACGCAAAAATGATAGTTAATTGTAACGTTTAGGGCCTCCTAATGGCGATAGGACACTCAAATTGCGTCGAGAGTCAATACATCGATCTCCAGTCGACTTGTATCCAAGGGTCTAATGCTGCCTCGGGCACCCTATTGTCGTTCTCCTGTGAGTCTAGATTTTCGAATCCGACGCAAAAATGATAGTTAATTGTAACGTTTAGGGCCTCCTAATGACGATGGGACATTCAAATTGCGTCGAGATTCAATACATAGTCCTCCAGCCGACTTGTCTCCATGGGGATATTACTGCCTCCGGCCTCTTATGTTCGCTCTCATGTGAGTCTAGATTTTCGAATCCGACGCGAAACTGATAGTTAATTGTAACGTTCAGGGCCTCCTAATGACGATGGAACACTCAAATTGCGTCGAGATTCAATACATCGGCCTCCAGCGGACTTGTCTCCAAGGGGATATTGGTGTCTCGAGCACCGTATGAACTTCTCCTGTGAGTAGATTTTCGAATCCGACGCTAAAATGATTGTAAATTGTAACGTTCATTGCCTCCTAATGACGATGGAACACTCAAATTGCGTCAAGAATCAATACACCGGCCTCCAGCCGACTTGTCTCCAAGGGTCTATTGCTGCCTCGGGCACCTTATGGTCGTTCTCTTGTAAGTCTAGATTTTCGAATCCGACGCAAAAATGATAGTTAATTGCAACGTTCAGGGCCTCCTAATGCCGATGGAACACTCAAATCGCGTCGAGATTCAATACATCGGCCTCCAGCCGACTTGTCTCCAAGGGTCTATTGCTGCCTCGGGCACCTTATGGTCGTTCTCCTGTGAGTCTAGATTTTCGAATCCGACGCAAAAATGATAGTTAGTTGTAACGTTCAGGGCCTTGTAATGACGATGGAACACTCAAATTGCGTCGAGAGTCAATACATCGGCCTCCAGCCGACTTGGCTCCAAGGGTCTGTTGCTGCCTCGGGCACCTTATGGTCGTTCTCCTGTGAGTTTAGATTATCGAATCCGACGCAAAAATGATAGTTAATTGTAACGTTTAGGGCCTCCTAATGACGATGGGACACTCAAATTGCGTCGAGATTCAATACATCGTCCTCCAGCCGACTTGTCTCCATGGGGATATTACTGCCTCCGGCCTCTTATGTTCGCTCTCATGTGAGTCGAGATTTTCGAATCCGACGCGAAACTGATTGTTAATTGTAACGTTTAGGGCCTCCTAATGACGATGGGACACTCAAATTGCGTCGAGATTCAATACATCGTCCTCCAGCCGACTTGTCTCCAAGGGTCTATTGCTGCCTCGGGCACCTTATGGTCGTTCTCCTGTGAGTTTAGATTATCGAATCCGACGCAAAAATGATAGTTAATTGTAACGTTTAGGGCCTCCTAATGACGATGGGACACTCAAATTGCGTCGAGATTCAATACATCGTCCTCCAGCCGACTTGTCTCCATGGGGATATTACTGCCTCCGGCCTCTTATGTTCGCTCTCATGTGAGTCGAGATTTTCGAATCCGACGCGAAACTGATAGTTAATTGTAACGTTTAGGGCCTCCTAATGACGATGGGACACTCAAATTGCGTCGAGATTCAATACATCGTCCTCCAGCCGACTTGTCTCCAAGGGTCTATTGCTGCCTCGGGCACCTTATGGTCGTTCTCCTGTGAGTTTAGATTATCGAATCCGACGCAAAAATGATAGGTAATTGTAACACTCAGGGCCTCCTAATGACGATGGAACACTCAAATTGGGTCGCGATCCAATACATCGACCTCCAGCCGACTTGTCTCCAAGGGTCTGTTGCTGTCCCGGGCACCTTATGTTCGCTCTCATGTGAGTTTAGATTATCGAATCCGACGCAAAGATGATAGTTAATTGTAACGTTTAGGGCCTCCTAATGACGATGGGACACCCAAATTGCGTCGAGATTCAATACATCGTCCTCCAGCCGACTTGTCTCCAAGGGTCTAATGCTGCCTCGGGCACCTTATGGTCGTTCTCTTGTAAGTCTAGATTTTCGAATCCGACGCAAAAATTATAGTGAATAGTAACGTTCAGCGCCTCCTGATGACGATAGAACTCTAAAATTGCGTCGAGATTCAATACATCGGCCTTGTGCCGACTTGTCTCCAAGGGTCTATTGCTGCCTCGGGCACCTTATGGTCGTTCTCCTGTGAGTTTAGATTATCGAATCCGACGCAAAAATGATAGTTAATTGTAACGTTTAGGGCCTCCTAATGACGATGGGACACTCAAATTGCGTCGAGATTCAATACTTCGTCCTCCAGCCGACTTGTCTCCATGGGGATATTACTGCCTCCGGCCTCTTATGTTCGCTCTCATGTGAGTCGAGATTTTCGAATCCGACGCGAAACTGATTGTTAATTGTAACGTTTAGGGCCTCCTAATGACGATGGGACACTCAAATTGCGTCGAGATTCAATACATCGTCCTCCAGCCGACTTGTCTCCAAGGGTCTATTGCTGCCTCGGGCACCTTATGGTCGTTCTCCTGTGAGTTTAGATTATCGAATCCGACGCAAAAATGATAGTTAATTGTAACACTCAGGGCCTCCTAATGACGATGGAACACTCAAATTGGGTCGCGATCCAATACATCGACCTCCAGCCGACTTGTCTCCAAGGGTCTGTTGCTGTCTCGGGCACCTTATGTTCGCTCTCATGTGAGTTTAGATTATCGAATCCGACGCAAAGATGATAGTTAATTGTAACGTTTAGGGCCTCCTAATGACGATGGGACACCCAAATTGCGTCGAGATTCAATACATCGTCCTCCAGCCGACTTGTCTCCAAGGGTCTAATGCTGCCTCGGGCACCTTATGGTCGTTCTCTTGTAAGTCTAGATTTTCGAATCCGACGCAAAAATTATAGTGAATAGTAACGTTCAGCGCCTCCTGATGACGATAGAACTCTCAAATTGCGTCGAGATTCAATACATCGGCCTCGTACCGACTTGTCTCCAAGGGTCTATTGCTGCCTCGGGCACCTTATGGTCGTTCTCCTGTGAGTTTATATTATCGAATCCGACGCAAAAATGATAGTTAAATGTAATGCTCAGGGCCTCTTAATGACGATGGAACACTCAAATTGCGTCGAAAGTCAATACATCTTCCTCCAGCCGACTTGTCTACAAGGGGATATTGCTGCCTCGGGCTCCATGTGGTCCGTCTCCTGTGAGTCTAGATTTTCGAATCAGACGCGAAACTGATAGTTAATTGTAACATTCACGGCCTCCTAATGCCGATGGAACACTCAAATTGCGTCGAGATTCAATACATCAGCCTCCAGCCGACTTGTCTCCAAGGGTCTATTGCTGCCTCGGGCACCTAACGGTCGTTCTCTTGTAAGTCTAGATTTTCGAATCCGACGCAAAAATGATAGTTCGTTATAACGTTCAGGGCGACCTAATGACGATAGAAGACTCAAATTGCTTGGAGATTCAATACATCGTCCTCCAGCCGATTTGTCTCCAAGGGGATATTGCTGCCTCGGGCACCTTATGGTCGTTCTCCTGTGAGCCTAGATTTTCGAATCCGACGCATAAATGATAGTTAATTGTAACGTTCAGGGACTCCTAAAGACGATGGAACACTCAAATTGCGTCGAGAGTCAATACATCGACCTCCAGTCGACTTGTATCCAAGGGGATATTGCAGTCTCGGGCACAATATGATCCTTCTCCTGTGAGTCTAGATTTTCGAATCCGACGCAAAAATGATAGTTAATTGTAACGTTCAGGGCCTCCTAATGACGATGGAACCCTCAAATTGCGTCGAGATTCAATACATCGTCCTCCAGCCGACTTGTTTCGAAGGGTCTATTGCTGCCTCGGGCACCTTATGGTCGTTCTCCTGTGAGTCAAGGTTTTCGAATCCGACGCGAAACTGATAGTTAACTGTAACGTTCAGGGCCTCCTAATGACGATGGAACACTCAAATTGCGTGGAGATTCAATACATCGACCACCAGCCGACTTGTCTCCACGGGTCTAATGCTGCCTCGGGCACCTTATGGTCGTTCTCCTGTGAGTTTAGATTATCGAATCCGACGCAAAAATGATAGTTAATTGTAACGTTCAGGGCGACCTAATGACGATGGAACACTCAAATTGCGTCGATATTCAATACATCGGCCTCCAGCCGACTTGTATCCCAGGGGATATTGCAGTCTCGTGCACCATATGATCCTTCTCCTGTTAGTAGATTTTCGAGTCCGACGCTAAAATGATAGTTAACTGTAACGTTCAGGGCCTCCTAATGCCGATGGAACACTCAAATTGCGTCGAGATTCAATACATCGGCCTCCAGCCGACTTGTCTCCAAGGGTCTATTGCTGACTCGGGCACCTTATGGTCGTGATCCTGTGTGTTTAGATTATCGAATCCGACGCAAAAATGATAGTTAATTGTAACGTTTAGGGCCTCCTAATGACGATGGGACACTCAAATTGCGTCGAGATTCAATACATCGTCCTCTAGCCGACTTGTCTCCATGGGGATATTACTGCCTCCGGCCTCTTATGTTCGCTCTCATGTGAGTCTAGATTTTCGAATCCGAAGCGAAACTGATTGTTAATTGTAACGTTCAGGGCTTCCTAATGACGATGGAACTCTCAAATTGCGTCGAGATTCAATACATCGTCCTCCAGCCGACTTGTCTCCAAGGGTCTATTGCTGACTCGGGCACCTTATGGTCGTTCTCCTGTGAGTTTAGATTATCGAATCCGACGCAAAAATGATAGTTAATTGTAACTTTCAGGGCCTCCTAATGCCGATGGAACACTCAAATTGCGTCGAGATTCAATACATCGGCCTCCAGCCGACTTGTCTCCAAGGGTCTATTGCTGCCTCGGGCACCTTATGGTCGTTCTCCTGTGAGTTTAGATTTTCGATTCCGACGAAAAACTGATAGTTAATTGTAACATTCAGGGCCTCCGAATGACGATGGAACACTCATTTTGCGTCGCGATCCGATACAACGTCCTCCAACCGACTTGTCTACAAGGGTCTATTGCTGCCTCGGGCACCTTATGGTCGTTCTCCTGTGAGTTTAGATTATCGAATCCGACGCAAAAATGATAGTTAATTGTAACATTCAGGGCCTCCTAATGACGATGGAACACTCAAATTGCGTCAAGAATCAATACATCGGTTTCCTGCCGACTTGTCTCCAAGGGTCTATTGCTGCCTGGGCACCTTATGGTCGTTCTCCTGTGAGTCTAGATTTTCGAATCCGACGCAAAAATGATAGTTAATTGTAACGTTCAGGGCTTCCTAATGCCGATGGAACACTCAAATTGCGTCGAGATTCAATACATCGGCCTCCAGCCGACTTGTCTCCAAGGGTCTATTGCTGCCTTGGGCACCTTATGGTCGTTCTCCTGTGAGTTTAGATTATCGAATCAGACGCAAAAATGATTGTTAATTGTAACGTTCAGGTCTTCCTAATGACGATGGAACACTCAAATTGCCTCGAGATTCAATACATCGGCATTCAGCCGATTTGTCTCCAAGGGGATATTGCTGCCTCGGGCACCAAATGGTCCGTCTCCTGTGAGTCTGGATTTTTGAATCCGACGCGAAACTGATAGTTAATTGTAACGTTCAGGGCCTCCAAATGACGATGGAGCACTCACATTGCGTCGAGATTCAATACATCGTCCTCCAGCCGACTTGTCTCCAAGGGTCTGTTGCTGCCTCGGGCACCTTATGGTCGTTCTCCTGTGAGTTTAGATTATCGAATCCGACGCAAAAATGATAGTTAATTGTAACGTTTAGGGCCTTGTAATGACGATGGAACACTCAAATTGCGTCGAGATTCAATACATCGACCTCCAGCCGACTTGTCTCCAAGGGTCTGTTGCTGCCTCGGGCACCTTATGGTCGTCCTCCTGTGAGTTTAGATTATCGAATCCGACGCAAAAATGATAGTTAATTGTAACGTTTAGGGCCTCCTAATGACGATGGAACACTCAAATTGCGTCGATATTCAATACATCGGACTCCAGTCTATTTGTCTGCAAGGGGTATATTGCAGTCTCGTGCACCATATGATCCTTCTCCTGTTAGTAGATTTTCGAATCCGACGCTAAAATGATAGTTAACTGTAACGTTCAGTGCCTTGTAATGACGATGGAACACTCAAATTGCGTCGAGATTCAATACATCGTCCTCCAGCCGACTTGTCTCCAAGGGTCTGTTGCTGCCTCGGGCACCTTATGGTCGTTCTCCTGTGAGTTTAGATTATCGAATCCGACGCAAAAGTGATAGTTAATTGTAACGTTTAGGGCCTCCTAATGACGATATGACACTCAAATTGCGTCGAGAGTCATTACATCGATCTCCAGTCGACTTGCATCCAAGGGTCTAATGCTGCCTCGGGCACCTTATGGTCGTTCTCCTGTGAGTCTAGATTATCGAATCCGACGCAAAAATGATAGTTAATTGTAACTTTCAGGGCCTCCTAATGCCGATGGAACACTCAAATTGCGTCGAGATTCAATACATCGGCCTCCAGCCGACTTGTCTCCAAGGGTCTATTGCTGCCTAGGGCACCTTATGGTCGTTCTCCTGTGAGTTTAGATTTTCGATTCCGACGAAAAACTGATAGTTAATTGTAACATTCAGGGCCTCCGAATGACGATGGAACACTCATTTTGCGTCGCGATCCGATACAACGTCCTCCAACCGACTTGTCTACAAGGGTCTATTGCTGCCTCGGGCACGTTATGGTCGTTCTCCTGTGAGTTTAGATTATCGAATCCGACGCAAAAATGATAGTTAATTGTAACATTCAGGGCCTCCTAATGACGATGGAACACTCAAATTGCGTCAAGAATCAATACATCGGTTTCCTGCCGACTTGTCTCCAAGGGTCTATTGCTGCCTGGGCACCTTATGGTCGTTCTCCTGTGAGTCTAGATTTTCGAATCCGACGCAAAAATGATAGTTAACTGTAACGATCAGGGCCTCCTAATGACGATGGAACACTCAAATTGCGTCGAGATTCAATACATCGGCCTCCAGCGGACTTGTCTCCAAGGGGATATTGCTGCCTCGGGCACCATATGATCCTTCTCCTGTTAGTAGATTTTCGAATCCGACGCAAAAATGATAGTTAATTGTAACGTTCAGGGCTTCCTAATGCCGATGGGACACTCAAATTGCGTCGAGATTCAATACATCGGCCTCCAGCCGACTTGTCTCCAAGGGTCTATTGCTGCCTTGGGCACCTTATGGTCGTTCTCCTGTGAGTTTAGATTATCGAATCAGACGCAAAAATGATTGTTAATTGTAACGTCAGGTCTTCCTAATGACGATGGAACACTCAAATTGCCTCGAGATTCAATACATCGGCATTCAGCCGATTTGTCTCCAAGGGGATATTGCTGCCTCGGGCACCAAATGGTCCGTCTCCTGTGAGTCTGGATTTTTGAATCCGACGCGAAACTGATAGTTAATTGTAACGTTCAGGGCCTCCAAATGACGATGGAGCACTCACATTGCGTCGAGATTCAATACATCGTCCTCCAGCCGACTTGTCTCCAAGGGTCTGTTGCTGCCTCGGGCACCTTATGGTCGTTCTCCTGTGAGTTTAGATTATCGAATCCGACGCAAAAATGATAGTTAATTGTAACGTTTAGGGCCTTGTAATGACGATGGAACACTCAAATTGCGTCGAGATTCAATACATCGACCTCCAGCCGACTTGTCTCCAAGGGTCTGTTGCTGCCTCGGGCACCTTATGGTCGTCCTCCTGTGAGTTTAGATTATCGAATCCGACGCAAAAATGATAGTTAATTGTAACGTTTAGGGCCTCCTAATGACGATGGAACACTCAAATTGCGTCGATATTCAATACATCGGACTCCAGTCTATTTGTCTGCAAGGGGTATATTGCAGTCTCGTGCACCATATGATCCTTCTCCTGTTAGTAGATTTTCGAATCCGACGCTAAAATGATAGTTAACTGTAACGTTCAGTGCCTTGTAATGACGATGGAACACTCAAATTGCGTCGAGATTCAATACATCGTCCTCCAGCCGACTTGTCTCCAAGGGTCTGTTGCTGCCTCGGGCACCTTATGGTCGTTCTCCTGTGAGTTTAGATTATCGAATCCGACGCAAAAGTGATAGTTAATTGTAACGTTTAGGGCCTCCTAATGACGATAGGACACTCAAATTGCGTCGAGAGTCATTACATCGATCTCCAGTCGACTTGTATCCAAGGGTCTAATGCTGCCTCGGGCACCTTATGGTCGTTCTCCTGTGAGTCTAGATTATCGAATCCGACGCAAAAATGATAGTTAATAGTAACGTTCAAGGCCTTGTAATGCCGATGGAACACTCAAATTGCGTCGAGATTCAATACATCGGCCTCCAGCCGACTTGTCTCCAAGGGGATATTGGTGTCTCGGGCACCATATGATCCTTCTACTGTGAGTCTAGATTTTCGAATCCGACGCAAAACTGATAGTGAATAGTAACGTTCAGGGCCACCTAATGACGATAGAAGACTCAAATTGCGTCGAGAGTCAATACAACTTCCTCCAGCCGACTTGTCTACAAGGGGATATTGCAGTCTCGTGCAATAGACCCTTGGAGACAAGTCGGCTAGAGGCCGATGTATTGAATCTCGACGCAATTTGAGTGTTCCATCGGCATTAGGAAGCCCTGAACGTTACAATTAACTATCATTTTGGTGTCGGATTCGAAAATCTACTAACAGGAGAAGGATCATATGGTGCCCGAGACACAATATCCCCTTGGAGACAAGTCCGCTGGAGGCCGATGTATTGAATCTCGACGCAATTTGAGTGTTCCATCGTCATTAGGAGGCCCTGAACGTTACAATTAACTATCATTTTTGCGTCGGATTCGAAAATCTAGAATCACAGGAGAACGACCATAAGGTGCCCGAGGCATCAACAGACCCTTGGAGACAAGTCGGCTGGAGGCCGATGTATTGAATCTCAACGCAATTTGAGTGTTCCATCGTCATTACAAGACCCTGAACGTTACAATTAACTATCATTTTTGCGTCGGATTCGAAAATCTAGACTCACAGGAAAACGACCATAAGGTGCCCGAGGCAGCAATAGACCCTTGGATACAAGTCGGCTGGAGGTCGATGTATTGAATCTCGACGCAATTTGAGTGTTCCATCGCCAATAGGAGGCCCTGAACGTTACAATTAACTATGAGTTTTGCGTCGGATTCGAAAACGTAGAATCACCGGAGAAGGATCATATGGTGCACGAGACTGCAATATCCTCTTGGAGACAAATCGGCTGGAGGACGATGTATTGAATCCCGACGCAATTTGAGTGTTCCATCGGCATTAGGAAGCCCTGAACGTTACAATTAACTATCAGCTTCGCGTCGGATTCGAAAATCTAGACTCACAGGAGACGGACCACATGGAGCCCGAGGTCGTTCTCTTGTAAGTCTAGATTTTCGAATCCGACGCAAAAATGATAGTTAATTGTAACGTTCAGGGCCTCTTAATGCCGATGGAACACTCAAATTGCGTCGAGATTCAATACATCGGCCTCCAGCCGACTTGTCTCCAAGGGGATATTGCTGCCTCGGGCACCTTATGGTCGTTCTCCTGTGAGTCTAGATTTTCGAATCCGACGCAAAAATGATAGTTAATTGTAAAGTTCAGGGCCTTGTAATGACGATGGAACACTCAAATTGCGTCGAGATTCAATACATCGGCCTCCAGCCGACTTGTCTCCAAGGGTCTGTTGCTGCCTCGGGCACCTTATGGTCGTTCTCCTGTGAGTTTAGATTATCGAATCCGACGCAAAAATGATAGTTAATTGTAACGTTTAGGGCCTCGTAATGACGATGGGACACTCAAATTGCGTCGAGATTCAATACATCGTCCTCCAGCAGACTTGTCTCCAAGGGTCTAATGCTGCCTCGGGCACCTTATGGTCGTTCTCTTGTAAGTCTAGATTTTCGAATCCGACGCAAAAATGATAGTTAATTGTAACGTTCAGGGCCTCCTAATGACGAGGGAACTCTCAAATTGCGTCGAGATTCAATACATCGTCCTCCAGCCGACTTGTCTCCAAGGGTCTATTGCTGCCTCGGGCACCTTATGGTCGTTCTCCTGTGAGTCTAGATTTTCGAATCCGACGCGAAACTGATAGTTAACTGTAACGTTCAGGGCCTTGTAATGACGATGGAACACTCAAATTGCGTCGAGATTCAATACATCGGCCTCCAGCCGACTTGTCTCCAAGGGTCTATTGCTGCCTCAGGCACCTTGTGGTCGTTCTCCTGTGAGTCTAGATTTTCGAATCCGACGCAAAAATGATAGTTAATTGTAACGATCAGGGCCTTGTAATGACGATGGAACACTCAAATTGCGTCGAGATTCAATACATCGGCCTCCAGCCGACTTGTCTCCAAGGGTCTAATGCTGCCTCGGGCACCTTATGGTCGTTCTCCTGTGAGTTTAGATTATCGAATCCGACGCAAAAATGATAGTTAATTGTAACGTTCAGGGCGACCTAATGACGATGGAACACTCAAATTGCGTCGATATTCAATACATCGGCCTCCAGTCGATTTGTGTCCAAGGGGTATATTGCGGTTTCGAGCACCGTATGAACTTCTCCTGTGAGTAGATTTTCGAATCCGAAGCGAAACTGATAGTTAATTGTAAGGTTTAGGGCCTCCTAATGACGATGGAACACTCAAATTGCGTCGAGATTCAATACATCGGCCTTCAGCCGACTTGTCTCCAAGGGGATATCGCTGCCTCGGGCACCTTATGGTCGTTCTCCTGTGAGTCTAGATTTTCGAATCCGACGCAAATATGATAGTTAATTGTAACGTTCAGGGCCTTGTAATGACGATGGAGCACTCAAATTGCGTCGAGACTGAATACATCGGCCTCCAGCCGACTTGTCTCCAAGGGTCTATTGCTGCCTCGAGCACCGTATGAACTTCTCCGGTGAGTAGATTTTTGAATCCGACGCAAAAATGATAGTTAATTGTAACGTTTAGGGCCTCCTAATGCCGATGGAACACTCAAATTGCGTCGAGATTCAATACATCGTCCTCCAGCCGACTTGTCACCAAGGGGCTATTGCTGCCTCGGGCACCTTATGGTCGCTCTCCTGTGAGTCTAGATTCTCGAATCCGAATCATAAATGATAGTTAATTGTAACGATCAGGGCCTTGTAATGACGATGGAACACTCAAATTGAGTCGAGATTCAATACATCGGCCTCCAGCCGACTTGGCTCCAAGGGTCTGTTGCTGCCTCGGGCACCTTATGGTCGGTCTCCTGTGAGTTTAGATTATGGAATTCGACGCAAAAATGATAGTTAGTTGTAACGTTTATGGCCTCCTAATGACGATGGAACACTCAAATTGCGTCGAGATTGAATACACCTGCCTCCAGCCGACTTGTCTCCAAGGGTCTATTGCTGCCTCGGGCAACTTATGGTCGTTCTCCTGTGAGTCTAGATTTTCGAATTCGACGCAAAAATGATAGTTAATTGTAACGTTCAGGAACTCTCAAATTGCGTCGAGATTCAATACATCGTCCTCCAGCCGACTTGTCTCCAAGGGTCTATTGCTGCCTCGGGCACCTTATGGTCGTTCTTCTGTGAGTCTAGATTTTCGAATCCGATGCGAAACTGATAGTTAATTGTTACGTTCAGGACCTCCTAATGACGATGGAACACTCAAATTGCGTCGAGATTCAATACATCGGCCACCAGCCGACTTGTCTCCAAGGGGATATTGCTGTCTCGGGCACAATATGATCCTTCTCCTGTGAGTCTAGATTTTCGAATCCGACCCAAAAATGATAGTTAATTGTAACATTCAGGGCCTCCTAATGACGATGGAACACTCAAATTGCGACGAGATCCAATACATCGTCCTCCAGCCGACTTGTCTCCAAGGGTCTAATGTTGCCTCGGGCACCTTATGGTCGTTCTCTTGTAAGTCTAGATTTTCTAATCCGACGCAAAACAGATAGTTCATTATAACGTTCAGGGCGACCTAATGACGATGGAACACTCAAATTGCGTCGATATTCAATACATCGGCCTCCAGCCGACTAGTCTCCAAGGGTCTAATGCTGCCTCGGGCACCTTATGGTCGTTCTCTTGTAAGTCTAGATTTTCGAAACCGACGCAAAAATGATAGTTAATTGTAACGTTCAGGGCCTCCTAATGACGATGGAACACTCAAATTGCGTCGAGATTCAATACATCGGCCTCCAGCCGACTTGTCTCCAAGGGGATATTGCTGTCTCGGGCACAATATGATCCTTCTCCTGTGAGTCTAGATTTTCGAATCCGACGCAAAACTGATAGTTCATTATAACGTTCAGGGCGACCTAATGACGATGGAACACTCAAATTGCGTCGATATTCAATACATCGGCCTCCAGTCGACTTGTCTCCAAGGGGTATATTGCTGTCTCGAGCACCGTATGAACTTCTCCTGTGAGTAGGTTTTCGAATCCGACGCGAAACTGATAGTTAATTGTAAGGTTTAGGGCCTCCTAATGACGATGGAACACTCAAATTGCGTCAAGATTCAATACATCGGCCTCCAGCCGACTTGTATCCAAAGGGATATTGCAGTCTCGTGGACCATATGATCCTTCTCCTGTTAGTAGATTTTCGAATCCGACGCTAAAATGATAGTTAACTGTAACGTTCAGGGCCTCCTAATGCCGATGGAACACTCAAATTGCGTCGAGATTCAATACATCGGCCTCCAGCCGACTTGTCTCCAAGGGTCTAATGCTGCCTCGGGCACCTTATGGTCGGTCTCTTGTAAGTCTAGATTTTCGAATCCGACGCAAAACTGATAGTTCATTATAACGTTCAGGGCGTCCTAATGACGATAGAAGACTCAAATTGCGTCGAGATTCAATACATCGTCCTCCAACCGATTTGTCTCCAAGGGGATATTGCTGCCTCGGGCACCAAATGGTCCGTCTACTGTGAGTCTAGATTTTCGAATCCGACGAAAAACTGATATGTAATTGCAACATTCAGGGCCTCTTAATGACGATGGAACACTCAAATTGCGTCGCGATCCAATACATCGTCCTCCAGCAGACTTGCCTCCAAGGGTCTAATGCTGCCTCGGGTACCTTATGGTCGTTCTCTTGTAAGTCTACATTTTCGAATCCGACGCAAAAGTGATAGTTCATTATAACGTTCAGGACGACCTAATGGCGATGGAACACTCAAATTGCGTCGATATTCAATACATCGGCCTCCAGTCGATTTGTCTCCAAGGGGTATATTGCTGTCTCGAGCACCGTATGTACTTCTCCTGTGAGTAGATTTTCGAATCCGACGCTAAAATGATAGTTAATTGTAACGTTCAGGGCCTTGTAATGACGATGGAACACACAAATTGCGTCGAGAATCAATACATCGGCCTCCAGCCGACTTGTCTCCAAGGGTCTGTTGCTGCCTCGGGCACCTTATGGTCGTTCTCCTGTGAGTTTAGATTATCGAATCCGACCCAAAAATGATAGTTAATTGTAACGTAAGGGCCTCCTAATGACGATGGAACACTCAAATTGCGTCGAGATTCATTACATCGGCCTTAAGCCGACTTGTCTCCAAGGGGATATTGCTGTTTCGGGCACAATATGGTCCTTCTCCTGTGAGTCTAGATTTTCGAATCCGACGCGAAACTGATTGTTAATTGTAACGTTCAGGGCCTCCTAATGAGGTTGGAACTCTCAAATTGCGTCGAGATTCAATACATCGTCCTCCAGACGACTTGTCTCCAAGGGTCTGTTGCTGCCTCGGGCACCTTATGGTCGTTCTCTTGTAAGTCTAGATTTTCGAATCCGACGCAAAAATGATAGTTCATTATTACGTTCAGGGCGACCTAATGACGATGGAACACTCAAATTGCGTCGAGATTCAATACATCGGCCTCCAGCCGACTTGTCTCCAAGGGGATATCGCTGCCTCGGGCACCACATGGTCCGTCTCCGGTGATTCTACGTTTTCGAATCCGACGCAAAACTCATAGTTAATTGTAACGTTCAGGGCCTCCTATTGGCGATGGAACACTCAAATTGCGTCGAGATTCCATACATCGACCTCCAGCCGACTTGTCTCCAAGGGTCTATTGCTGCCTCGGGCACATTATGGTCGTTCTCCTGTAAGTCTAGATTTTCGAATGCGACGCAAAAATGATAGTTAATTGTAACGTTTAGGGCCTCCTAATGACGATGGGACACTCAAATTGCGTCGAGATTCAATACAACGCCCTCCAGCCGACTTGTCTCCAAGGGTCTGTTGCTGCCTCGGGCACCTTATGGTCGTTCTCCTGTGAGTTTAGATTATCGAATCCGACGCAAAAATGATAGTTAATTGTAACGTTTAGGGCCTCCTAATGACGATGGAAAACCCAAATTGCGTCGAGATTCAATACATCGGCCTTAAGCCGACTTGTCTCCAAGGGGATACTGCTGTTTCGGGCACAATATGATCCTTCTAATGTGAGTCTAGATTTTCGAATCCGACGCGAAACTGATTGTTAATTGTAACGTTCAGGGCCTCCTAATGACGATGGAACTCTCAAATTGCGTCGAGATTCAATACATCGTCCTCCAGCCGACTTGTCTCCAAGGGTCTATTACTGCCTCGGGCACCTTATGGTCGTTCTCCTGTGAGTCTAGATTTTCGAATCCGACGCGAAACTAATTGTTAATTGTAACGTTCAGGTCTCCCTAATGACGATGGAACACTCAAATTGCGTCGAGATTCAATACATCGGCCTCCAGCCGACTTGTCTCCAAGGGGATATCGCTGCCTCGGGCACCACATGGTCCGTCTCCGGTGATTCTACGTTTTCGAATCCGACGCAAAACTCATAGTTAATTGTAACGTTCAGGGCCTCCTATTGGCGATGGAACACTCAAATTGCGTCGAGATTCAATACATCGACCTCCAGCCGACTTGTCTCCAAGGGTCTATTGCTGCCTCGGGCACCTTATGGTTGTTCTCCTGTGAGTTTAGATTATCGATTCAGACGGAAAAATGATTGTTAATTGTAACGTTCAGGTCTTCCTAATGACGATGGAACACTCAAATTGCCTCGAGATTCAATACATCGGCATTCAGCCGATATGTCTCCAAGGGGATATTGGTGTCTCGGGCACCATATGATCCTTCTACTGTGAGTCTAGATTTTCGAATCCGACGCAAAAATGATAGTGAATAGTAACGTTCAGGGCCTCCTAATGACGATAGAAGACTCAAATTGCGTCGAGAGTCAATACATCTTCCTCCAGCCGACTTGTCTACAAGGGGATATTGCAGTCTCGTGCAGGAGACCCTTGGAGACAAGTCGGCTAGAGGCCGATGTATTGAATCTCGACGCAGTTTGAGTGTTCCATCGGCATTAGGAGGCGCTGAACGTTACAATTAACTATCATTTTTGCGTCGGATTCGAAAATCTAGACTCACAGGAGAACGACCATAAGGTGCCCGAGGCAGCAATAGACCCTTGGATACAAGTCGGCTAGAGGTCGATGTATTGATTCTCGACGCAATTTGAGTGTTCCATCGCCAATAGGAGGCCCTGAGCGTTACAATTAACTATGAGTTTTGCGTCGGATTCGAAAACGTAGAATCACCGGAGAAGGATCATATGGTGCACGAGACTGCAATATCCCCTTGGAGACAAATCGGCTGGAGGACGATGTATTGAATCCCGACGCAATTTGAGTGTTCCATCGGCATTAGGAAGCCCTGAACGTTACAATTAACTATCAGCTTCGCGTCGGATTCGAAAATCTAGACTCACAGGAGACGGACCACATGGAGCAAGAGGTCGTTCTCTTGTAAGTCTAGATTTTCGAATCCGACGCAAAAATGATAGTTAATTGTAACGTTCAGGGCCTCTTAATGCCGATGGAACACTCAAATTGCGTCGAGATTCAATACATCGGCCTCCAGCCGACTTGTCTCCAAGGGGATATTGCTGCCTCGGGCCCCTTATGGTCGTTCTCCTGTGAGTCTAGATTTTCGAATAAGACGCAAAAATGATAGTTAATTGTAAAGTCCAGGGATTTGTAATGACGATGGAACACTCAAATTGCGTCGAGATTCAATACATCGGCCTCCAGCCGACTTGTCTCCAAGGGTCTGTTTCTGCCTCGGGCACCTTATGGTCGTTCTCCTGTGAGTTTAGATTATCGAATCCGACCCAAAAATGATAGTTAATTGTAACGTAAGGGCCTCCTAATGACGATGGAACACTCAAATTGCGTCGAGATTCATTACATCGGCCTTAAGCCGACTTGTCTCCAAGGGGATATTGCTGTTTCGGGCACAATATGGTCCTTCTCCTGTGAGTCTAGATTTTCGAATCCGACGCGAAACTGATTGTTAATTGTAACGTTCAGGGCCTCCTAATGAGGTTGGAACTCTCAAATTGCGTCGAGATTCAATACATCGTCCTCCAGACGACTTGTCTCCAAGGGTCTGTTGCTGCCTCGGGCACCTTATGGTCGTTCTCTTGTAAGTCTAGATTTTCGAATCCGACGCAAAAATGATAGTTCATTATTACGTTCAGGGCGACCTAATGACGATGGAACACTCAAATTGCGTCGAGATTCAATACATCGGCCTCCAGCCGACTTGTCTCCAAGGGGATATCGCTGCCTCGGGCACCACATGGTCCGTCTGCGGTGATTCTACGTTTTCGAATCCGACGCAAAACTCATAGTTAATTGTAACGTTCAGGGCCTCCTATTGGCGATGGAACACTCAAATTGCGTCGAGATTCAATACATCGACCTCCAGCCGACTTGTCTCCAAGGGTCTATTGCTGCCTCGGGCACATTATGGTCGTTCTCCTGTGAGTCTAGATTTTCGAATGCGACGCAAAAATGATAGTTAATTGTAACGTTTAGGGCCTCCTAATGACGATGGGACACTCAAATTGCGTCGAGATTCAACACAACGCCCTCCAGCCGACTTGTCTCCAGGGGTCTGTTGCTGCTTCGGGCACCTTATGGTCGTTCTCCTGTGAGTTTAGATTATCGAATCCGACGCAAAAATGATAGTTAATTGTAACGTTTAGGGCCTCCTAATGACGATGGAACACTCAAATTGCGTCGAGATTCAATACATCGGCCTTAAGCCGACTTGTCTCCAAGGGGATACTGCTGTTTCGGGCACAATATGATCCTTCTAATGTGAGTCTAGATTTTCGAATCCGACGCGAAACTGATTGTTAATTGTAACGTTCAGGGCCTCCTAATGACGATGGAACTCTCAAATTGCGTCGAGATTCAATACATCGTCCTCCAGCCGACTTGTCTCCAAGGGTCTATTACTGCCTCGGGCACCTTATGGTCGTTCTCCTGTGAGTCTAGATTTTCGAATCCGACGCGAAACTGATTGTTAATTGTAACGTTCAGGTCTCCCTAATGACGATGGAACACTCAAATTGCGTCGAGATTCAATACATCGGCCTCCAGCCGACTTGTCTCCAAGGGGATATCGCTGCCTCGGGCACCACATGGTCCGTCTCCGGTGATTCTACGTTTTCGAATCCGACGCAAAACTCATAGTTAATTGTAACGTTCAGGGCCTCCTATTGGCGATGGAACACTCAAATTGCGTCGAGATTCAATACATCGACCTCCAGCCGACTTGTCTCCAAGGGTCTATTGCTGCCTCGGGCACCTTATGGTTGTTCTCCTGTGAGTTTAGATTATCGATTCAGACGGAAAAATGATTGTTAATTGTAACGTTCAGGTCTTCCTAATGACGATGGAACACTCAAATTGCCTCGAGATTCAATACATTGGCATTCAGCCGATTTGCCTCCAAGGGGATATTGGTGTCTCGGGCACCATATGATCCTTCTACTGTGAGTCTAGATTTTCGAATCCGACGCAAAAATGATAGTTAATTGTAACGTTTAGGGCCTCGTAATGACGATGGGACACTCAAATTGCGTCGAGATTCAATACATCGTCCTCCAGCCGACTTGTCTCCAAGGGTCTAATGCTGCCTCGGGCACCTTATGGTCGTTCTCTTGTAAGTCTAGATTTTCGAATCCGACGCAAAAATGATAGTTAATTGTAACGTTCAGGGCCTCCTAATGACGATGGAACTCTCAAATTGTGTCGAGATTCAATACATCGTCCTCCAGCCGACTTGTCTCCAAGGGTCTATTGCTGCCTCGGGCACCTTATGGTCGTTCTTCTGTGAGTCTAGATTTTCGAATCCGACGCAAAAATGATAGTTAATTGTAACGTTCATGGCCTCCTAATGCCGATGGAAGACTCAAATTGCGTCGAGATTCAATACATCGGCCTCCAGCCGACTTGTCTCCAAGGGTCTATTGCTTCCTCGGGCACCTTATGGTCGTCCTCCTGTGAGTTTAGATTATCGAATCCGACGCAAGAATGATAGTTAATTGTAACGTTCAGGGCCTCCTAATGACGATGGGACACTCAAATTGCGTCGAGATTCGATACATCGGCCTCCAGCCGACTAGTCTCCAAGGGTCTGTTGCTGCCTCGGGCACCTTATGGTCGTTCTCCTGTGAGTTTAGATTATCGAATCCGACGCAAAAATGATAGTTAATTGTAACGTCTAGGGCCTCCTAATGACGATGGAACACTCAAATTGCGTCGAGATTCAATACATCGGCCTCCAGCCGACTTGTCTCCAAGGGGATATTGCTGTCTCGGGCACCATATCATCCTTCTCCTGTTAGTAGATTTTCGAATCCGACGCTTAAAAATGATAGTTAACTGTATCGTTCAGGGCCTCCTAATGCCGATGGAACACTCAAATTGCGTCGAGATTCAATACATCGGCCTCCAGCCGACTTGTCTCCAAGGGTCTATTGCTGCCTCGGGCACCTTATGGTCGTTCTCCTGTGAGTTTAGATTATCGAATCCGACGCAAAAATGATAGTTAATTGTAACGTTCAGGGCCTCCTGATGCCGATGGAACACTCAAATTGCGTCGAGATTCAATACATCGGCCTCCAGCCGACTTGTCTCAAAGGGTCTATTGCTGCCTCGGGCACCTTATGGTCGTTCTCCTGTGACTCTAGATTTTCGAATCCGACGCAAAAATGATAGTTAATTATATCGTTCAGGGCCTTGTAATGACGATGGAACACTCAAATTGCGTCGAGATTCAATACATCGGCCTCCAGCCGACTTGTCTCCAAGGGTCTGTTGCTGCCTCGGGCACCTTATGGTCGTTCTCCTGTGAGTTTAGATTATCGAATCCGACGCAAAAATGATATTTAATTGTAACGTATAGGGACTCCTAATGACGATGGGACACTCAAATTGCGTCGAGATTCAATACATCGTCCTCCATCCGACTTGTCTCCAAGGGTGTAATGCTGCTTCGGGCACCTTATGGTCGTTCTAGATCATCGAATCCGACGCAAAAATGATAGTTAATTGTAACGTTCAGGGCCTCCTAATGACGATGGAACTCTCAAATTGCGTCGAGATTCAATACATCGTACTCCAGCCGACTTGTCTCCAAGGGTATATCGCTGCCTCGGGCACCTTATGGTCGTTCTCCTGTGAGTCTAGATTTTCGAATCCGACGCAAATATGATAGTTAATTGTAACGTTCAGGGCCTTGTAATGACGATGGAGCACTCAAATTGCGTCGAGACTCAATACATCGGCCTCCAGCCGACTTGTCTCCAAGGGTCTATTGCTGCCTCGAGCACCGTATGAACTTCTCCGGTGAGTAGATTTTTGAATCCGACGCAAAAATGATAGTTAATTGTAACGTTTAGGGCCTCCTAATGTCGATGGAACACTCAAATTGCGTCGAGATTCAATACATCGGCATCCAGCCGACTTGTCTCAAAGTGTCTATTGCTGCCTCGGGCACCTTATGGTCGTTCTCCTGTGAGTTTAGATTATCGAATCCGACGTGAAAATGATAGTTAATTGTAACGTTCAGGGCCTCCTAATGCCCATGGAACACTCAAATTGCGTCGAGATACAATACATCGGCCTCCAGCCGACTTGTCTCCAAGGGTCTATTGCTGCCTCGGGCACCTTATGGTCGTTCTCCTGTGAGTCTAGAATTTCGAATCCGACGCAAAAATGATAGTTAATTGTAACGTTTAGGGCCTCCTAATGACGATGGGACACTCAAATTGCGTCGAGATTCAATACATCGTCCTCCAGCCGACTTGTCTCCAAGGGTCTAATGCTGCCTCGGGCACCTTATGGTCGTTTTCTTGTAAGTCTAGATTTTCGAATCCGACGCAAAAATGATAGTTAATTGTAACGTTCAGGGCCTCCTAATGACGATGGAACTCTCAAATTGCGTCGAGATTCAATACAACGCCCTCCAGCCGACTTCTCTCCAAGGGTCTGTTGCTGCCTCGGGCACCTTATGGTCGTTCTCCTGTGAGTTTAGATTATCGAATCCGACGCAAAAATGATAGTTAATTGTAACGTTTAAGGCCTCCTAATGACGATGGAACACTCAAATTGCGTCGAGATTCAATACATCGGCCTTAAGCCGACTAGTCTCCAAGGGGATATTGCTGTTTCGGGCACAATATGATCCTTCTCCTGTGAGTCTAGACTTTCGAATCCGACGCGAAACTGATTGTTAATTGTAACGTTCAGGGCCTCCTAATGACGATGGACCTCTCAAATTGCGTCGAGATTCAATACATCGTCCTCCAGCCGACTTGTCTCCAAGGGTCTATTACTGCCTCGGGCACCTTATGGTCGTTCTCCTGTGAGTCTAGATTTTCGAATCCGACGCGAAACTGACTGTTAATTGTAACGTTCAGGTCTTCCTAATGACGATGGAACACTCAAATTGCCTCGAGTTTCAATACATCGGCATTCAGCCGATTTGTCTCCAAGGGGATATTGCTGCCTCGGGCACCAAATGGTCCGTCTCCTGTGAGTCTGGATTTTTGAATCCGACGCGAAACTTATAGTTAATTGTAACGTTCAGGGCCTCCAAATGACGATGGAGCACTCAAATTGCGTCGAGATTCAATACATCGGCCTCCAGCCGACTTGTCTCCAAGGGTCTGTTGCTGCCTCGGGCACCTTATGGTCGTTCTCCTGTGAGTTTAGATTATCGAATCAGACGCAAAAATGATTGTTAATTGTAACGTTCAGGTCTTCCTAATGACGATGGAACACTCAAATTGCGTCGAGATTCAATACATCGGCCTCCAGCCGACTTGTCTCCAAGGGGATATCGCTGCCTCGGGCACCACATGGTCCGTCTCCGGTGATTCTACGTTTTCGAATCCGACGCAAAACTCATAGTTAATTGTAACGTTCAGGGCCTCCAATTGGCGATGGAACACTCAAATTGCGTCGAGATTCAATACATCGACCTCCAGCCGACTTGTCTCCAAGGGTCTATTGCTGCCTCGGGCACCTTATGGTTGTTCTCCTGTGAGTTTAGATTATCGAATCAGACGCAAAAATGATTGTTAATTGTAACGTTCAGGTCTTCCTAATGACGATGGAACACTCAAATTGCCTCGAGATTCAATACATCGGCATTCAGCCGATTTGTCTCCAAGGGGATATTGGTGTCTCGGGCACCATATGATCCTTCTACTGTGAGTCTAGATTTTCGAATCCGACGCAAAAATGATAGTGAATAGTAACGTTCAGGGCCTCCTAATGACGATAGAAGACTCAAATTGCGTCGAGAGTCAATACATCTTCCTCCAGCCGACTTGTCTACAAGGGGATATTGCAGTCTCGTGCAATAGACCCTTGGAGACAAGTCGGCTAGAGGCCGATGTATTGAATCTCGACGCAATTTGAGTGTTCCATCGGCATTAGGAGGCGCTGAACGTTACAATTAACTATCATTTTTGCGTCGGATTCGAAATTCTAGACTCACAGGAGAACGACCATAAGGTGCCCGAGGCAGCAATAGACCCTTGGATACAAGTCGGCTAGAGGTCGATGTATTGATTCTCGACGCAATTTGAGTGTTCCATCGCCAATAGGGGCCCTGAACGTTACAATTAACTATGAGTTTTGCGTCGGATTCGAAAACGTAGAATCACCGGAGAAGGATCATATGGTGCACGAGACTGCAATATCCCCTTGGAGACAAATCGGCTGGAGGACGATGTATTGAATCCCGACGCAATTTGAGTGTTCCATCGGCATTAGGAAGCCCTGAACGTTACAATTAACTATCAGCTTCGCGTCGGATTCGAAAATCTAGACTCACAGGAGACGGACCACATGGAGCCCGAGGTCGTTCTCTTGTAAGTCTAGATTTTCGAATCCGACGCAAAAATGATAGTTAATTGTAACGTTCCGGGCCTCTTAATGCCGATGGAACACTCAAATTGCGTCGAGATTCAATACATCGGCCTCCAGCCGACTTGTCTCCAAGGGGATATTGCTGCCTCGGGCACCTTATGGTCGTTCTCCTGTGAGTCTAGATTTTCGAATCCGACGCAAAAATGATAGTTAATTGTAAAGTTCAGTGACTTGTAATGACGATGGAACACTCAAATTGCATCGAGAATCAATACATCGGCCTCCAGCCGACTTGTCTCCAAGGGTCTGTTGCTGCCTCGGGCACCTTATGGTCGTACTCCTGTGAGTTTAGATTATCGAATCCGACGCAAAAATGATAGTTAATTGTAACGTTTAGGGCCTCGTAATGACGATGGGACACTCAAATTGCGTCGAGAATCAATACATCGTCCTCCAGCCGACTTGTCTCCAAGGGTCTAATGCTGCCTCGGGCACCTTATGGTCGTTCTCTTGTAAGTCTAGATTTTCGAATCCGACGCAAAAATGATAGTTAATTGTAACGTTCAGGGCCTCCTAATGACGATGGAACTCTCAAATTGCGTCGAGATTCAATACATCGTCCTCCAGCCGACTTGATTCTAGATTTTCGAATCCGACGCAAAAATGATAGTTAATTGTAGCGTTTAGGGCCTCCTAATGACGATGAGACACTCAAATTGCGTCGAGATTCGATACATCGGCCTCCAGCCGACTAGTCTCCAAGGGTCTGTTGCTGCCTCGGGCACCTTATGGTCGTTCTCCTGTGAGTTTAGATTATCGAATCCGACGCAAAAATGATAGTTAATTGTAACGTCTAGGGCCTCCTAATGACGATGGAACACTCAAATTGCGTCGAGGTTCAATACATCGGCCTCCAGCCGACTTGTCTCCAAGGGGATATTGCTGTCTCGGGCACCATATGATCCTTCTCCTGTTAGTAGATTTTCGAATCCGACGCTTAAAAATGATAGTTAACTGTATCGTTCAGGGCCTCCTAATGCCGATGGAACACTCAAATAGCGTCGAGATTCAATACATCGGCCTCCAGCCGACTTGTTTCCAAGGGTCTATTGCTGCCTCGGGCACCTTATGGTCGTTCTCCTGTGAGTCTAGATTTTCGAATCCGACGCAAATATGATAGTTAATTGTAACGTTCAGGGCCTTGTAATGACGATGGAGCACTCAAATTGCGTCGAGACTCAATACATCGGCCTCCAGCTGACTTGTCTCCAAGGGTCTATTGCTGCCTCGAGCACCGTATGAACTTCTCCGGTGAGTAGATTTTTGAATCCGACGCAAAAATGATAGTTAATTGTAACGTTTAGGGCCTCCTAATGTCGATGGAACACTCAAATTGCGTCGAGATTCAATACATCGGCCTCCAGCCGACTTGTCTCAAAGGGTCTATTGCTGCCTCGGGCACCTTATGGTCGTTCTCCTGTGAGTTTAGATTATCGAATCCGACGTAAAAATGATAGTTAATTGTAACGTTCAGGGCCTCCTAATGCCGATGGAACACTCAAATTGCGTCGAGATACAATACATCGGCCTCCAGCCGACTTGTCTCCAAGGGTCTATTGCTGCCTCGGGCACATTATGGTCGTTCTCCTGTGAGTCTAGATTTTCGAATCCGACGCAAAAATGATAGTTAATTGTAACGTTTAGGGCCTCCTAATGACGATGGGACACTCAAATTGCGTCGAGATTCAATACATCGTCCTCCAGCCGACTTGTCTCCAAGGGTCTAATGCTGCCTCGGGCACCTTATGGTCGTTTTCTTGTAAGTCTAGATTTTCGAATCCGACGCAAAAATGATAGTTAATTGTAACGTTCAGGGCCTCCTAATGATGATGGAACTCTCAAATTGCGTCGAGATTCAATACATCGTCCTCCAGCCGACTTGTCACCAAGGGGCTATTGCTGCCTCGGGCACCTTATGGTCGTTCTCCTGTGAGTCTAGATTCTCGAATCCGAATAATAAATGATAGTCAATTGTAACGTTCAGGGCCTTGTAATGACGATGGAACACTCAAATTGCGTCGAGATTCAATACATCGGCCTCCAGCCGACTTGGCTCCAAGGGTCTGTTGCTGCCTCGGGCACCTTATGGTCGTTCTCCTGTGAGTTTAGATTATGGAATTCGACGCAAAAATGACAGTTAGTTGTAACGTTTATGGCCTCCTAATGACGATGGAACACTCAAATTGCGTCGAGATTCAATACACCTGCCTCCAGCCGACTTGTCTCCAAGGGTCTATTGCTGCCTCGGGCACCTTATGGTCGTTCTCCTGTGAGTCTAGATTTTCGAGTCCGACGCAAAAATGATAGTTAATTGTAACGTTCAGGGCCTTGTAATGACGATGGTACACTAAAATTGCGTCAAGAATCAATACATCGGTTTCCAGCCGACTTGTCTCCAAGGGTCTATTGCTGCCTCGCGCACCTTATGGTCGTTCTCCTGTGAGTTTTGATTATCGAATCCGGCGCAAAAATGATAGTTAATTGTAACGTTTAGGGCCTCCTAATGACGGTGGGACACTCAAATTGCGTCGAGATTCAATACATCGTCCTCCAGCCGACTAGTCTCCAAGGGTCTAATGCTGCCTCGGGCTCCTTATGGTCGTTCTCTTGTAAGTCTAGATTTTCGAATTCGATGCAAAAATGATAGTTAATTGTAACGTTCAGGGCCTCCTAATGACGATGGAACTCTCAAATTGCGTCGAGATTCAATACATCGTCCTCCAGCCGACTTGTCTCCAAGGGTCTATTGCTGCCTCGGGCACCTTATGGTCGTTCTTCTGTGAGTCTAGATTTTCGAATCCGACGCGAAACTGATAGTTAATTGTTACGTTCAGGGCCTCCTAATGACGATGGAACACTCAAATTGCGTCGAGATTCAATACATCGGCCTCCAGCCGACTTGTCTCCAAGGGGATATTGCTGTCTCGGGCACAATATGATCCTTCTCCTGTGAGTCTAGATTTTCGAATCCGACCCAAAAATGATAGTTAATTGTAGCATTCAGGGCCTCCTAATGACGATGGAACACTCAAATTGCGACGAGATCCAATACATCGTCCTCCAGCCGACTTGTCTCCAAGGGTCTAATGTTGCCTCGGGCACCTTATGGTCGTTCTCTTGTAAGTCTAGATTTTCTAATCCGACGCAAAACAGATAGTTCATTATAACGCTCAGGGACACCTAATGACGACGGAACACTCAAATTGCGTCGATATTCAATACATCGGCCTCCAGCCGACTAGTCTCCAAGGGTCTAATGCTGCCTCGGGCACCTTATGGTCGTTCTCTTGTAAGTCTAGATTTTCGAATCCGACGCAAAAATGATAGTTAATTGTAACGTTCAGGGCCTCCTAATGACGATGGAACTCTCAAATTGCGTCGAGATTCAATACATCGTCCTCCAGCCGACTAGTCTCCAAGGGTCTAATGCTGCCTCGGGCACCTTATGGTCGTTCTCTTGTAAGTCTAGATTTTCGAATCCGACGCAAAAATGATAGTTAATTGTAACGTTCAGGGCCTCCTAATGACGATGGAACTCTCAAATTGCGTCGAGATTCAATACATCGTCCTCCAGCCGACTTGTCTCCAAGGGGCTACTGCTGCCTCGGGCACCTTATGGTCGTTCTCCTGTGAGTCTAGATTTTCGAATCCGAATCAAAAATGATAGTTAATTGTAATGTTCAGGGCCTTGTAATGACGATGGAACACTCAAATTGCGTCGAGATTCAATACATCGGCCTCCAGCCGACTTGGCTCCAAAGGTCTATTGCTGCCTCGGGCACCTTATGGTCGTTCTCCTGTGAGTTTAGATTATCGAATCCGACCCAAAAATGATAGTTAGTTGTAACGTTTATGGCCTCCTAATGACGATGGAACACTCAAATTGCGTCGAGATTCAATACATCGGCCTCCAGCCGACTTGTCTCTAAGGGGATATTGCTGTCTCCCGCACAATATGATCCTTCTCCTGTGAGTCTAGATTTTCGAATCCGACGCAAAACTGATAGTTCATTATAACGTTCAGGGCGACGTAATGACGATGGAACACCCAAATTGCGTCGATATTCAATACATCGGCCTCCAGTCGATTTGTCTCCAAGCGGTATATTGCTGTCTCGAGCACCGTATGAACTTCTCCTGTGAGTAGGTTTTCGAATCCGACGCGAAACTGATAGTTAATTGTAAGGTTTAGGGCCTCCTAATGACGATGGAACACTCAAATTGCGTCGAGATTCAATACATCGGCCTCCAGCCGACTTGTATCCAAAGGGATATTGCAGTCTCGTGGACCATATGATCCTTCTCCTGTTAGTAGATTTTCGAATCCGACGCTAAAATGATAGTTAACTGTAACGTTCAGGGCCTCCTAATGCCGATGGAACACTCAAATTGCGTCGAGATTCAATACATCGGCCTCCAGCCGACTTGTCTCCAAGGGTCTAATGCTGCCTCGGGCACCTTATGGTCGTTCTCTTGTAAGTCTAGATTTTCGAATCCGACGCAAAACTGATAGTTCATTATAACGTTCAGGGCGACCTAATGACGATAGAAGACTCAAATTGCGTCGAGATTCAATACATCGTCCTCCAACCGATTTGTCTCCAAGGGGATATTGCTGCCTCGGGCACCAAATTGTCCGTCTGCTGTGAGTAAAGATTTTCGAATCCGACGAAAAACTGATAGTTAATTGTAACATTCAGGGCCTCCTAATGACGATGGAACACTCAAATTGCGTGGAGATTCAATACATCGGCCTCCAGCCGACTTGTCTCCAATGGTCTGTTGCTGCCTCGGGCACCTTATGGTCGTTCTCCTGTGAGCCTAGATTTTCGAACCCGACGCGAAACTGATAGTTAATTGTAACGTTCAGGGAGTCCTAATGACGATGGAACACTCAAATTGCGTCGAGATGCAATACATCGGCCTCCAGCCGACTTGTCTCCAAGGGGTTATTGCTGTCTCGGGCACAATATGATCCTTCTCCTGTGAGTCTAGATTTTCGAATCCGACGCAAAAATGATAGTGAATTGTAACGTTCAGCGCCTCCTAATGACGATAGAAGACTCAAATTGCGTAGAGATTCAATACATCGTCCTCCAGCCGATTTGTCTCCAAGGGGATATTGCTGCCTCGATCACCAAATGGTCCGTCTGCTGTGAGTCTAGATTTTCGAATCCGACGAAAAACTGATAGTTAATTGCAACATTCAGGGCCTCCTAATGACGATGGAACACTCAAATTGCGTCGCGATCCAGTACATCGTCCTCCAGCCGACTTGCCTCCAAGGGTCTAATGCTGCCTCGGGCACCTTATGGTCGTTCTCTTGTAAGTCTAGATTTTCGAATCCGACGCAAAAGTGATAGTTCATTATAACGTTCAGGACGACCTAATGGCGATGGAACACTCAAATTGCGTCGATATTCAATACATCGGCCTCCAGTCGATTTGTCTCCAAGGGGTATATTGCTGTCTCGAGCACCGTATGTACTTCTCCTGTGAGTAGATTTTCGAATCCGACGCTAAAATGATAGTTAATTGTAACGTTCAGGGCCTTGTAATGACGATGGAACACACAAATTGCGTCGAGAATCAATACATCGGCCTCCAGCCGACTTGTCTCCAAGTGTCTGTTGCTGCCTCGGGCACCTTATGGTCGTTCTCCTGTGAGTTTAGATTATCGAATCCGACCCAAAAATGATAGTTAATTGTAACGTAAGGGCCTCCTAATGACGATGGAACACTCAAATGCGTCGAGATTCGATACATCGGCCTTAAGCCGACTTGTCTCCAAGGGGATATTGCTGTTTCGGGCACAATATGATCCTCCGCCTGTGAGTCTAGATTTTCGAATCCGACGCGAAACTGATTGTTAATTGTAACGTTCAGGGACTCCTAATGACGATGGAACTCACAAATTGCGTCGAGCTTCAATACATCGGCCTCCAGACGACTTGTCTCCAAGGGTCTGTTGCTGCCTCGGGCACCTTATGGTCGTTCTCTTGTAAGTCTAGATTTTCGAATCCGACGCAAAAATGATAGTTCATTATTACGTTCAGGGCGACCTAATGACGATGGAACACTCAAATTGCGTCGAGATGCAATACATCGGCCTCCAGCCGACTTGTCTCCAAGGGGTTATTGCTGTCTCGGGCACAATATGATCCTTCTCCTGTGAGTCTAGATTTTCGAATCCGACGCAAAAATGATAGTGAATTGTAACGTTCAGCGCCTCCTAATGACGATAGAAGACTCAAATTGCGTCGAGATTCAATACATCGTCCTCCAGCCGATTTGTCTCCAAGGGGATATTGCTGCCTCGATCACCAAATGGTCCGTCTGCTGTGAGTCTAGATTTTCGAATCCGACGAAAAACTGATAGTTAATTGCAACATTCAGGGCCTCCTAATGACGATGGAACACTCAAATTGCGTCGCGATCCAATACATCGTCCTCCAGCCGACTTGCCTCCAAGGGTCTAATGCTGCCTCGGGCACCTTATGGTCGTTCTCTTGTAAGTCTAGATTTTCGAATCCGACGCAAAAGTGATAGTTCATTATAACGTTCAGGACGACCTAATGGCGATGGAACACTCAAATTGCGTCGATATTCAATTCATCGGCCTCCAGTCGATTTGTCTCCAAGGGGTATATTGCTGTCTCGAGCACCGTATGTACTTCTCCTGTGAGTAGATTTTCGAATCCGACGCTAAAATGATAGTTAATTGTAACGTTCAGGGCCTTGTAATGACGATGGAACACACAAATTGCGTCGAGAATCAATACATCGGCCTCCAGCCGACTTGTCTCCAAGGGTCTGTTGCTGCCTCGGGCACCTTATGGTCGTTCTCCTGTGAGTTTAGATTATCGAATCCGACCCAAAAATGATAGTTAATTGTAACGTAAGGGCCTCCTAATGACGATGGAACTCTCAAATTGCGTCGAGATTCAATACATCGTCCTCCAGCCGACTTGTCTCCAAGGGGCTACTGCTGCCTCGGGCACCTTATGGTCGTTCTCCTGTGAGTCTAGATTTTCGAATCCGAATCAAAAATGATAGTTAATTGTAACGTTCAGGGCCTTGTAATGACGATGGAACACTCAAATTGCTTCTAGATTCAATACATCGGCCTCCAGCCGACTTGGCTCCAAAGGTCTGTTGCTGCCTCGGGCACCTTATGGTCGTTCTCCTGTGAGTTTAGATTATCGAATCCGACCCAAAAATGATAGTTAGTTGTAACGTTTATGGCCTCCTAATGACGACGGAACACTCAAATTGCGTCGAGATTCAATACATCGGCCTCCAGCCGACTTGCCTCTAAGGGGATATTGCTGTCTCGGGCACAATATGATCCTTCTCCTGTGAGTCTAGATTTTCGAATCCGACGCAAAACTGATAGTTCATTATAACGTTCAGGGCGACCTAATGACGATGGAACACCCAAATTGCGTCGATATTCAATACATCGGCCTCCAGTCGATTTGTCTCCAAGCGGTATATTGCTGTCTCGAGCACCGTATGAACTTCTCCTGTGAGTAGGTTTTCGAATCCGACGCGAAACTGATAGTTAATTGTAAGGTTTGGGGCCTCCTAATGACGATGGAACACTCAAATTGCGTCGAGATTCAATACATCGGCCTCCAGCCGACTTGTATCCAAAGGGATATTGCAGTCTCGTGGACCAAATGATCCTTCTCCTGTTAGTAGATTTTCGAATCCGACGCTAAAATGATAGTTAACTGTAACGTTCAGGGCCTCCTAATGCCGATGGAACACTCAAATTGCGTCGAGATTCAATACATCGGCCTCCAGCCGACTTGTCTCCAAGGGTCTAATGCTGCCTCGGGCACCTTATGGTCGTTCTCTTGTAAGTCTAGATTTTCGAATCCGACGCAAAACTGATAGTTCATTATAACGTTCAGGGCGACCTAATGACGATAGAAGACTCAAATTGCGTCGAGATTCAATACATCGTCCTCCAACCGATTTGCCTCCAAGGGGATATTGCTGCCTCGGGCACCAAATTGTCCGTCTGCTGTGAGTCTAGATTTTCGAATCCGACGAAAAACTGATAGTTAATTGTAACATTCAGGGCCTCCTAATGACGATGGAACACTCAAATTGCGTGGAGATTCAATACATCGGCCTCCAGCCGACTTGTCTCCAATGGTCTGTTGCTGCCTCGGGCACCTTATGGTCGTTCTCCTGTGAGCCTAGATTTTCGAACCCGACGCGAAACTGATAGTTAATTGTAACGTTCAGGGCCTCCTAATGACGATGGAACACTCAAATTGCGTCGAGATGCAATACATCGGCCTCCAGCCGACTTGTCTCCAAGGGGTTATTGCTGTCTCGGGCACAATATGATCCTTCTCCTGTGAGTCTAGATTTTCGAATCCGACGCAAAAATGATAGTGAATTGTAACGTTCAGCGCCTCCTAATGACGATAGAAGACTCAAATTGCGTCGAGATTCAATACATCGTCCTCCAGCCGATTTGTCTCCAAGGGGATATTGCTGCCTCGATCACCAAATGGTCCGTCTGCTGTGAGTCTAGATTTTCGAATCCGACGAAAAACTGATAGTTAATTGCAACATTCAGGGCCTCCTAATGACGATGGAACTCTCAAATTGCGTCGAGATTCAATACATCGTCCTCCAGCCGACTTGTCTCCAAGGGGCTACTGCTGCCTCGGGCACCTTATGGTCGTTCTCCTGTGAGTCTAGATTTTCGAATCCGAATCAAAAATGATAGTTAATTGTAACGTTCAGGGCCTTGTAATGACGATGGAACACTCAAATTGCTTCTAGATTCAATACATCGGCCTCCAGCCGACTTGGCTCCAAAGGTCTGTTGCTGCCTCGGGCACCTTATGGTCGTTCTCCTGTGAGTTTAGATTATCGAATCCGACCCAAAAATGATAGTTAGTTGTAACGTTTATGGCCTCCTAATGACGATGGAACACTCAAATTGCGTCGAGATTCAATACATCGGCCTCCAGCCGACTTGCCTCTAAGGGGATATTGCTGTCTCGGGCACAATATGATCCTTCTCCTGTGAGTCTAGATTTTCGAATCCGACGCAAAACTGATAGTTCATTATAACGTTCAGGGCGACCTAATGACGATGGAACACCCAAATTGCGTCGATATTCAATACATCGGCCTCCAGTCGATTTGTCTCCAAGCGGTATATTGCTGTCTCGAGCACCGTATGAACTTCTCCTGTGAGTAGGTTTTCGAATCCGACGCGAAACTGATAGTTAATTGTAAGGTTTAGGGCCTCCTAATGACGATGGAACACTCAAATTGCGTCGAGATTCAATACATCGGCCTCCAGCCGACTTGTATCCAAAGGGATATTGCAGTCTCGTGGACCAAATGATCCTTCTCCTGTTAGTAGATTTTCGAATCCGACGCTAAAATGATAGTTAACTGTAACGTTCAGGGCCTCCTAATGCCGATGGAACACTCAAATTGCGTCGAGATTCAATACATCGGCCTCCAGCCGACTTGTCTCCAAGGGTCTAATGCTGCCTCGGGCACCTTATGGTCGTTCTCTTGTAAGTCTAGATTTTCGAATCCGACGCAAAACTGATAGTTCATTATAACGTTCAGGGCGACCTAATGACGATAGAAGACTCAAATTGCGTCGAGATTCAATACATCGTCCTCCAACCGATTTCTCTCCAAGGGGATATTGCTGCCTCGGGCACCAAATTGTCCGTCTGCTGTGAGTCTAGATTTTCGAATCCGACGAAAAACTGATAGTTAATTGTAACATTCAGGGCCTCCTAATGACGATGGAACACTCAAATTGCGTGGAGATTCAATACATCGGCCTCCAGCCGACTTGTCTCCAATGGTCTGTTGCTGCCTCGGGCACCTTATGGTCGTTCTCCTGTGAGCCTAGATTTTCGAACCCGACGCGAAACTGATAGTAAATTGTAACGTTCAGGGCCTCCTAATGACGATGGAACACTCAAATTGCGTCGAGATGCAATACATCGGCCTCCAGCCGACTTGTCTCCAAGGGGTTATTGCTGTCTCGGGCACAATATGATCCTTCTCCTGTGAGTCTAGATTTTCGAATCCGACGCAAAAATGATAGTGAATTGTAACGTTCAGCTCCTCCTAATGACGATAGAAGACTCAAATTGCGTCGAGATTCAATACATCGTCCTCCAGCCGATTTGTCTCCAAGGGGATATTGCTGCCTCGATCACCAAATGGTCCGTCTGCTGTGAGTCTAGATTTTCGAATCCGACGAAAAACTGATAGTTAATTGCAACATTCAGGGCCTCCTAATGACGATGGAACACTCAAATTGCGTCGCGATCCAATACATCGTCCTCCAGCCGACTTTCCTCCAAGGGTCTAATGCTGCCTCGGGCACCTTATGGTCGTTCTCTTGTAAGTCTAGATTTTCGAATCCGACGCAAAAGTGATAGTTCATTATAACGTTCAGGACGACCTAATGGCGATGGAACACTCAAATTGCGTCGATATTCAATACATCGGCCTCCAGTCGATTTGTCTCCAAGGGGTATATTGCTGTCTCGAGCACCGTATGTACTTCTCCTGTGAGTAGATTTTCGAATCCGACGCTAAAATGATAGTTAATTGTAACTTTCAGGGCCTTGTAATGACGATGGAACACACAAATTGCGTCGAGAATCAATACATCGGCCTCCAGCCGACTTGTCTCCAAGGGTCTGTTGCTGCCTCGGGCACCTTATGGTCGTTCTCCTGTGAGTTTAGATTATCGAATCCGACCCAAAAATGATAGTTAATTGTAACGTAAGGGCCTCCTAATGACGATGGAACACTCAAATTGCGTCGAGATTCAATACATCGGCCTTAAGCCGACTTGTCTCCAAGGGGATATTGCTGTTTCGGGCACAATATGATCCTTCTCCTGTGAGTCTAGATTTTCGAATCCGACGCGAAACTGATTGTTAATTGTAACGTTCAGGGACTCCTAATGACGATGGAACTCTCAAATTGCGTCGAGCTTCAATACATCGGCCTCCAGACGACTTGTCTCCAAGGGTCTGTTGCTGCCTCGGGCACCTTATGGTCGTTCTCTTGTAAGTCTAGATTTTCGAATCCGACGCAAAAATGATAGTTCATTATTACGTTCAGGGCGACCTAATGACGATGGAACACTCAAATTGCGTCGAGATTCAGTACATCGGCCTCCAGCCGACTTGTCTCCAACGGGATATCGCTGCCTCGGGCACCACATGGTCCGTCTCCGGTGATTCTACGTTTTCGAATCCGACGCAAAACTCATAGTTAATTGTAACGTTCAGGGCCTCCTATTGGCGATGGAACACTCAAATTGCGTCGAGATTCAATACATCGACCTCCAGCCGACTTGTCTCCAAGGGTCTATTGCTGCCTCGGGCACATTATGGTCGTTCTCCTGTGAGTCAAGATTTTCGAATGCGACGCAAAAATGATAGTTAATTGTAACGTTTAGGGCCTCCTAATGACGATGGGACACTCAAATTGCGTCGAGATTCAATACAACGCCCTCCAGCCGACTTGTCTCCAAGGGTCTGTTGCTGCCTCGGGCACCTTATGGTCGTTCTCCTGTGAGTTTAGATTATCGAATCCGACGCAAAAATGATAGTTAATTGTAACGTTTAGGGCCTCCTAATGACGATGGAACACTCAAATTGCGTCGAGATACAATACATCGGCCTTAAGCCGACTTGTCTCCAAGGGGATATTGCTGTTTCGGGCACAATATGATCCTTCTCCTGTGAGTCTAGATTTTCGAATCCGACGCAAAACTGATAGTTCATTATAACGTTCAGGGCGACCTAATGACGATGGAACACCCAAATTGCGTCGATATTCAATACATCGGCCTCCAGTCGATTTGTCTCCAAGCGGTATATTGCTGTCTCGAGCACCGTATGAACTTCTCCTGTGAGTAGGTTTTCGAATCCGACGCGAAACTGATAGTTAATTGTAAGGTTTGGGGCCTCCTAATGACGATGGAACACTCAAATTGCGTCGAGATTCAATACATCGGCCTCCAGCCGATTTGTATCCAAAGGGATATTGCAGTCTCGTGGACCAAATGATCCTTCTCCTGTTAGTAGATTTTCGAATCCGACGCTAAAATGATAGTTAACTGTAACGTTCAGGGCCTCCTAATGCCGATGGAACACTCAAATTGCGTCGAGATTCAATACATCGGCCTCCAGCCGACTTGTCTCCAAGGGTCTAATGCTGCCTCGGGCACCTTATGGTCGTTCTCTTGTAAGTCTAGATTTTCGAATCCGACGCAAAACTGATAGTTCATTATAACGTTCAGGGCGACCTAATGACGATAGAAGACTCAAATTGCGTCGAGATTCAATACATCGTCCTCCAACCGATTTGTCTCCAAGGGGATATTGCTGCCTCGGGCACCAAATTGTCCGTCTGCTGTGAGTCTAGATTTTCGAATCCGACGAAAAACTGATAGTTAATTGTAACATTCAGGGCCTCCTAATGACGATGGAACACTCAAATTGCGTGGAGATTCAATACATCGGCCTCCAGCCGACTTGTCTCCAATGGTCTGTTGCTGCCTCGGGCACCTTATGGTCGTTCTCCTGTGAGCCTAGATTTTCGAACCCGACGCGAAACTGATAGTTAATTGTAACGTTCAGGGCCTCCTAATGACGATGGAACACTCAAATTGCGTCGAGATGCAATACATCGGCCTCCAGCCGACTTGTCTCCAAGGGGTTATTGCTGTCTCGGGCACAATATGATCCTTCTCCTGTGAGTCTAGATTTTCGAATCCGACGCAAAAATGATAGTGAATTGTAACGTTCAGCGCCTCCTAATGACGATAGAAGACTCAAATTGCGTCGAGATTCAATACATCGTCCTCCAGCCGATTTGTCTCCAAGGGGATATTGCTGCCTCGATCACCAAATGGTCCGTCTGCTGTGAGTCTAGATTTTCGAATCCGACGAAAAACTGATAGTTAATTGCAACATTCAGGGCCTCCTAATGACGATGGAACTCTCAAATTGCGTCGAGATTCAATACATCGTCCTCCAGCCGACTTGTCTCCAAGGGGCTACTGCTGCCTCGCGCACCTTATGGTCGTTCTCCTGTGAGTCTAGATTTTCGAATCCGAATCAAAAATGATAGTTAATTGTAACGTTCAGGGCCTTGTAATGACGATGGAACACTCAAATTGCTTCTAGATTCAATACATCGGCCTCCAGCCGACTTGGCTCCAAAGGTCTGTTGCTGCCTCGGGCACCTTATGGTCGTTCTCCTGTGAGTTTAGATTATCGAATCCGACCCAAAAATGATAGTTAATTGTAACGTTTATGGCCTCCTAATGACGATGGAACACTCAAATTGCGTCGAGATTCAATACATCGGCCTCCAGCCGACTTGCCTCTAAGGGGATATTGCTGTCTCGGGCACAATATGATCCTTCTCCTGTGAGTCTAGATTTTCGAATCCGACGCAAAACTGATAGTTCATTATAACGTTCAGGGCGACCTAATGACGATGGAACACCCAAATTGCGTCGATATTCAATACATCGGCCTCCAGTCGATTTGTCTCCAAGCGGTATATTGCTGTCTCGAGCACCGTATGAACTTCTCCTGTGAGTAGGTTTTCGAATCCGACGCGAAACTGATAGTTAATTGTAAGGTTTAGGGCCTCCTAATGACGATGGAACACTCAAATTGCGTCGAGATTCAATACATCGGCCTCCAGCCGACTTGTATCCAAAGGGATATTGCAGTCTCGTGGACCAAATGATCCTTCTCCTGTTAGTAGATTTTCGAATCCGACGCTAAAATGATAGTTAACTGTAACGTTCAGGGCCTCCTAATGCCGATGGAACACTCAAATTGCGTCGAGATTCAATACATCGGCCTCCAGCCGACTTGTCTCCAAGGGTCTAATGCTGCCTCGGGCACCTTATGGTCGTTCTCTTGTAAGTCTAGATTTTCGAATCCGACGCAAAACTGATAGTTCATTATAACGTTCAGGGCGACCTAATGACGATAGAAGACTCAAATTGCGTCGAGATTCAATACATCGTCCTCCAACCGATTTGTCTCCAAGGGGATATTGCTGCCTCGGGCACCAAATTGTCCGTCTGCTGTGAGTCTAGATTTTCGAATCCGACGAAAAACTGATAGTTAATTGTAACATTCAGGGCCTCCTAATGACGATGGAACACTCAAATTGCGTGGAGATTCAATACATCGGCCTCCAGCCGACTTGTCTCCAATGGTCTGTTGCTGCCTCGGGCACCTTATGGTCGTTCTCCTGTGAGCCTAGATTTTCGAACCCGACGCGAAACTGATAGTTAATTGTAACGTTCAGGGCCTCCTAATGACGATGGAACACTCAAATTGCGTCGAGATGCAATACATCGGCCTCCAGCCGACTTGTCTCCAAGGGGTTATTGCTGTCTCGGGCACAATATGATCCTTCTCCTGTGAGTCTAGATTTTCGAATCCGACGCAAAAATGATAGTGAATTGTAACGTTCAGCTCCTCCTAATGACGATAGAAGACTCAAATTGCGTCGAGATTCAATACATCGTCCTCCAGCCGATTTGTCTCCAAGGGGATATTGCTGCCTCGATCACCAAATGGTCCGTCTGCTGTGAGTCTAGATTTTCGAATCCGACGAAAAACTGATAGTTAATTGCAACATTCAGGGCCTCCTAATGACGATGGAACACTCAAATTGCGTCGCGATCCAATACATCGTCCTCCAGCCGACTTGCCTCCAAGGGTCTAATGCTGCCTCGGGCACCTTATGGTCGTTCTCTTGTAAGTCTAGATTTTCGAATCCGACGCAAAAGTGATAGTTCATTATAACGTTCAGGACGACCTAATGGCGATGGAACACTCAAATTGCGTCGATATTCAATACATCGGCCTCCAGTCGATTTGTCTCCAAGGGGTATATTGCTGTCTCGAGCACCGTATGTACTTCTCCTGTGAGTAGATTTTCGAATCCGACGCTAAAATGATAGTTAATTGTAACTTTCAGGGCCTTGTAATGACGATGGAACACACAAATTGCGTCGAGAATCAATACATCGGCCTCCAGCCGACTTGTCTCCAAGGGTCTGTTGCTGCCTCGGGCACCTTATGGTCGTTCTCCTGTGAGTTTAGATTATCGAATCCGACCCAAAAATGATAGTTAATTGTAACGTAAGGGCCTCCTAATGACGATGGAACACTCAAATTGCGTCGAGATTCAATACATCGGCCTTAAGCCGACTTGTCTCCAAGGGGATATTGCTGTTTCGGGCACAATATGATCCTTCTCCTGTGAGTCTAGATTTTCGAATCCGACGCGAAACTGATTGTTAATTGTAACGTTCAGGGACTCCTAATGACGATGGAACTCTCAAATTGCGTCGAGCTTCAATACATCGGCCTCCAGACGACTTGTCTCCAAGGGTCTGTTGCTGCCTCGGGCACCTTATGGTCGTTCTCTTGTAAGTCTAGATTTTCGAATCCGACGCAAAAATGATAGTTCATTATTACGTTCAGGGCGACCTAATGACGATGGAACACTCAAATTGCGTCGAGATTCAATACATCGGCCTCCAGCCGACTTGTCTCCAACGGGATATCGCTGCCTCGGGCACCACATGGTCCGTCTCCGGTGATTCTACGTTTTCGAATCCGACGCAAAACTCATAGTTAATTGTAACGTTCAGGGCCTCCTATTGGCGATGGAACACTCAAATTGCGTCGAGATTCAATACATCGACCTCCAGCCGACTTGTCTCCAAGGGTCTGTTGCTGCCTCGGGCACATTATGGTCGTTCTCCTGTGAGTCTAGATTTTCGAATGCGACGCAAAAATGATAGTTAATTGTAACGTTTAGGGCCTCCTAATGACGATGGGACACTCAAATTGCGTCGAGATTCAATACAACGCCCTCCAGCCGACTTGTCTCCAAGGGTCTGTTGCTGCCTCGGGCACCTTATGGTCGTTCTCCTGTGAGTTTAGATTATCGAATCCGACGCAAAAATGATAGTTAATTGTAACGTTTAGGGCCTCCTAATGACGATGGAACACTCAAATTGCGTCGAGATTCAATACATCGGCCTTAAGCCGACTTGTCTCCAAGGGGATATTGCTGTTTCGGGCACAATATGATCCTTCTCCTGTGAGTCTAGATTTTCGAATCCGACGCGAAACTGATCGTTAATTGTAACGTTCAGGGCCTCCTAATGACGATGGAACTCTCAAATTGCGTCGAGATTCAATACATCGTCCTCCAGCCGACTTGTCTCTAAGGGTCTATTACTGCCTCGGGCACCTTATGGTCGTTCTCCTGTGAGACTAGATTTTCGAATCCGACGCGAAACTGATTGTTAATTGTAACGTTCAGGGACTCCTAATGACGATGGAACTCACAAATTTCGTCGAGATTCAATACATCGGCCTCCAGCCGACTTGTCTCCAGGGGTCTGTTGCTGCCTCGGGCACCTTATGGTCGTTCTCTTGTAAGGCTAGATTTTCGAATCCGACGCAAAAATGATAGTTCATTATAACGTTCAGGGCGACCTAATGACGATGGAACACTCAAATTGCGTCGATATTCAATACATCGGCCTCTAGTCGATTTGTCTCCAAGGGTCTGTTGCTGCCTCGGGCACCTTATGGTCGTTCTCCTGTAAGTCTAGATTTTCGAATCCGACGCAAAAATGATAGTTCACTATAACGTTCAGGGCGACCTAATGACGATGGAACACTCAAATTGCGTCGAGATTCAATACATCGGCCTCCAGCCGACTTGTCTCCAAGGGGATATCGCTGCCTCGGGCACCACATGGTCCGTCTCCGGTGATTCTACGTTTTCGAATCCGACGCAAAACTCATAGTTAATTGTAACGTTCAGGGCCTCCTATTGGCGAAGGAACACTCAAATTGCGTCGAGATTCAATACATCGACCTCCAGCCGACTAGTCTCCAAGGGTCTATTGCTGCCTCGGGCACATTATGGTCGTTCTCCTGTGAGTCTAGATTTTCGAATCCGACGCAAAAATGATAGTTAATTGTAACGTTTAGGGCCTCCTAATGACGATGGGACACTCAAATTGCGTCGAGATTCAATACATCGCCCTCCAGCCGACTTGTCTCCAAGGGTCTGTTGCTGCCTCGGGCACCTTATGGTCGTTCTCCTGTGAGTTTAGATTATCGAATCCGACGCAAAAATGATAGTTAATTGTAACGTTTAGGGCCTCCTAATGACGATGGAACACTCAAATTGCGTCGAGATTCAATACATCGGCCTTAAACCGACTTGTCTCCAAGGGGATATTGCTGCCTCGGGCACCTTATGGTCGTTCTCCAGTGAGTCTAGATTACCGAATTCGACGCAAAAATGATAGTTAATTGTAACGTTCAGGGCCTTGTAATAACGATGGAACACTCAAATTGCGTCGAGATTCAATACATCGGCCTCCAGCCGACGTGTCTCCAAGGGTCTGTTGCTGCCTCGGGCACCTTATGGTCGTTCTCCTGTGGGTTTAGGTTATCGAATCCGACGCAAAAATGATAATTAATTGTAACGTTTAGGGCCTCCTAATGACGATGGAACACTCAAATTGCGTCGAGATTCAATACATCGGCCTCCAGCCGACTTGTCTCCAAGGGTCTGTTGCTGCCTCGGGCACCTTATGGTCGTTCTCCTGTGAGTTTAGATTATCGAATCCGACGCAAAAATGATAGTTAATTTTAAAGTTTAGGGCCTCCTAATGACGGTGGGACACTCAAATTGCGGCGAGATTCAATACATCGTCCTCCAGCCGACTTGTCTCCAAGGGGATATCGCTGCCTCGGGCACCACATGGTCCTTCTCCGGTGATTCTACGTTTTCGAATCCGACGCAAAACTGCTAGTTAATTGTAACGTTCAGGGCCTCCTAAAGACGATGGAGCACTCAAATTGCGTCGCGATTCAATACATCGTCCTCCAGCGGACTGGTCTCCAAGGGGATATCGCTGCCTCGGGCACCATATGATCCTTCTCCTATTAGTAGATTTTCGAATCCGACGCTAAAATGATAGTTAACTGTAACGTTCAGGGCCTCCTAATGCCGATGGAACACTCAAACTGGGTCGAAATTCAATACATCGGCCTCCAGCCGACTTGTCTCCAAGGGTCTAATGCTGCCTCGGGCACCTTATGGTCGTTCTCCTGTGAGTTTAGATTATCGAATCCGACGCAAAAATTATAGTTAATTGTAACGTACAGGGCCTTGTAATGACGATGGAACACTCAAATTGCGTCGAGATTCAATACATCGTCCTCCAGCCGACTTGTCTCCAAGTGTCTGTTGCTGCCTCGGGCACCTTATGGTCGTTCTCCTGTGAGTTTAGATTATCAAATCCGACGCAAAAATGATAGTTAATTGTAACGTTTAGGGCCTCCTAATGACGATGGGACATTCAAATTGCGTCGAGATTCAATACATCGGCCTCCAGCGGACTTGTCTCCAAGGGGATATTGCTGTCTCGAGCACCGAATGAACTTCTCCTGTGAGTAGATTTTCGAATCCGACGCATAAATGATAGTTAATTGTAACGTACAGGGCCTTGTAATGACGATGGAACACTCAAATTGCGTCGAGATTCAATACATCGCCCTCCAGCCGACTTGTCTCCAAGTGTCTGTTGCTGCCTCGGGCACCATATGGTCGTTCTCCTGTGAGTTTAGATTATCGAATCCGACGCAAAAATGATAGCTAATTGTAACGTTCAGGGCCTTGTAATGACGATGGAACACTCAAATTGCGTCGAGATTCAATACATCGGCCTCCAGCCGACTTGTCTCCAAGGGACTATTGCTGCCTCGGGCACCTTATGGTCGTCCTCCTGTGAGTCTAGATTTTCGATTCCGACGATAAAATGATAGTTAATTGTAACGTTCAGGGCCTCCTAATGACGATGGAACACCCAAATTGCGTCGAGATTCAATACATCGGCCTCCAGCCGACTTGTCTCCAAGTGTCTGTTGCTGCCTCGGGCACCTTATGGACGTTCTCCTGTGAGTTTAGATTATCGAATCCGACGCAAAAATGATAGTTAATTGTAACGTTCACAGCCTTGTAATGACGATGGAACACTCAAATTGCGTCGAGATTCAATACATCGGCCTCCAGCCGACTTGTCTCCAAGGGTCTGTTGCTGCCTCGGGCACCTTATGGTCGTTCTCCTGTGAGTTTAGATTATCGTATCCGACGCAAAAATGATAGTTAATTGTAACGTTTAGGGCGTCCTAATGACGATGGGACACTCAAATTGCGTCGAGATTCAATACATCGTCCTCCAGCCGACTTGTCTCCATGGGGATATTACTGCCTACGGCCTCTTATGTTCGCTCTCATGTGAGTCTAGATTTTCGAATCCGACGCGAAACTGATTGTTAATTGTAACGCTCAGGGCTTCCTAATGACGATGGAACACTCAAATTGCCTCGAGATTCTTTACATCGGCATTCAGCCGATTTATCTCCAAGGGTCTATTGCTGCCTCGGGCACCGTATGGTCGTTTCCCTGTGCGTCAACATTTTAGAATCCGACGCATAAATGATAGTTAATTGTAACGTTCAGAGACTCCTAATGCCGATGGAACACTCAAATTGCGTCGAGATTCAATACATCGTCCTCCAGCCGACTTGTCTCCAACGGTCTATTGCTGCCTCGGGCACCTTATGGTCGTTCTCCTGTGAGTCTAGATTTTTGAATCCGACGCAAAAATGATAGTTAATTGTAACGTTCAGGGCCTTGTAATGACGATGGAACACTCAAATTGCGTCGAGATTCAATACATCGGCCTCCAGCCGACTTGTCTCCAAGGATCTGTTGCTGCCTCGGGCACCTTATGGTCGTTCTCCCGTGAGTCTAGATTTTCGAATCCGACGCAAAAATGATAATTAATTGTAACGTTCAGGGCCTCCTATTGGCGATGGAACACTCAAATTGCGTCGAGATTCAATACATCGGCCTCCAGCCGACTTGTCTCCTATGGTCTGTTGCTGCCTCGGTCACCTTATGGTCGTTCTCCTGTGAGTCTAGATTTTCGAATCCGACGATAAAATGATAGTTAATTGTAACGTTTAGGGCCTCCTAATGACGATGGAACACTCAAATTGCGACGAGATTCAATACATCGTCCTCCAGCCGACTTGTCTCCAAGGGTCTATTGCTGCCTCGGGCACCTTATGGTCGTTCTCCAGTGAGTCTAGATTTTCGAATCTGACGATAAAATGATAGTTAATTGTAACGTTTAGGGCCTCCTAATGACGATGGGACACTCAAATTGCGTCGAGATTCAATACATCGTCCTCCAGCCGACTTGTCTCCATAGGGATATTTCTGCCTCCGGCCGCTTATGTTCGCTCTCATGTGAGTCTAGATTATCGAACCCGACGCGAAACTGATTGTTAATTGTAACGTTCAGGGCTTCCTAATGACGATGGAACACTCAAATTTCCTCGAGGTTCAATACATCGGCATTCAGCCGATTTGTCTCCAAGGGTCTATTGCTGCCTCGGGCACCGTATGGTCTTTCCCCTGTGAGTCAACATTTTAGAATCCGACGCAAGACTGATAGTTAAATGTAATGCTCAGGGCCCCTTAATGACGATGGAACACTTAATTTGCGACGAGAGTCAATACATCTTCCTCCAGCCGACTTGTCTACAAGGGGATATTGCTGCCTCAGGCTCCATGTGGTCCGTCTCCTGTGAGTCTAGATTTTCGAATCCGACGCGAAACTGATAGTTAATTGTATGGTTCAGCGCCTCCTAATAACGATGGAACACTCAAATTGCGTCGCGGTCCAATACATCGTCCTCCAGCCGACTTGTCTCCAAGGGTCTAACACTGCAACGGGCACCTTATGGTCGTTCTCTTGTAAGTCTAGATTTTCGCATCCGACGCAAAACTGATAGTTCATTATAACGTTCAGGGCGACCTAATGACGATGGAACACTCAAATTGCGTCGAGATTCAATACATCGGCCTCCAGCCGACTTGTCTCCAAGTGTCTGTTGCTGCCTCGGGCACCTTATGGTCGTTCTCCTGTGAGTTTAGATTATCGAATCCGACGCAAAAATGATAGTTAATTGTAACGTTTAGGGCCTCCTAATGACGATGGAACACTCAAATTGCGTCGATATTCAATACATCGGCCTCCAGTCGATTTGTCTCCAAGGGGTATATTGCTGTCTCGAGCACCGTATGAACTTCGCCTGTGAGTAGATTTTCGAATCCGACGCTAAAATGATAGTTAATTGTAACGTTCAGGGCCTTGTAATGACGATGGAACACTCAAATTGCGTCGAGATTCAATACATCGGCCTCCAGCCGACTTGTCTTCAAGGGTCTGTTGCTGCCTCGGGCACCTTATGGTCGTTCTCCTGTGAGTTTAGATTATCGAATCCGACGCAAAAATGATAGTTAATTGTAACGTTCACTGCCTTGTAATAACGATGGAACACTCAAATTGCGTCGAGATTCAATACATCGGTCTCCAGCCGACTTGTCTCCAAGGGTCTGTTGCTGCCTCGGGCACCTTATGGTCGTTCTCCTGTGAGTTTAGATTATCGTATCCGACGCAAAAATGATAGATAATTGTAACGTTTAGGGCGTCCTAATGACGATGGGACACTCAAATTGCGTCGAGATTCAATACATCGTCCTCCAGCCGAGTTGTCTCCATGGGGATATTACTGCCTCCGGCCTCTTATGTTCGCTCTCATGTGAGTCTAGATTTTCGAATCCGACGCGAAACTGATTGTTAATTGTAACGCTCAGGGCTTCCTAATGACGATGGAACATTCAAATTGCCTCGAGATTCTATACATCGGCATTCAGCCGATTTATCTCCAAGGGTCTATTGCTGCCTCGGGCACCGTATGGTCGTTCCCCTGTGCGTCAACATTTTAGAATCCGACGCATAAATGATAGTTAATTGTAACGTTCAGAGACTCCTAATGCCGATGGAACACTCAAATTGCGTCGAGATTCAATACATCGTCCTCCAGCCGACTTGTCTCCAAGGGTCTATTGCTGCCTCGGGCACCTTATGGTCGTTCTCCTGTGAGTCTAGATTTTCGAATCCGACGCAAAAGTGATAGTTGATTGTAACGTTCAGGGTTTTGTAATGACGATGGAACACTCAAATTGCGTCGAGATTCAATACATCGGCCTCCAGCCGACTTGTCTCCAAGGGTCTGTTGGTGCCTCGGGCACCTTATGGTCGTTCTCCTGTGAGTTTAGATTATCGAATCCGACGCAAAAATGATAGTTAATTGTAACGTTTAGTGCCTCCTAATGACGATGGGACACTCAAATTGCGACGGGATTCAATACATCGTCCTCCAGCCGACTTGTCTCCATAGGGATATTATTGCCTCCGGCCTCTTATGTTCGCTCTCATGTGAGTCTAGATTTTCGAATCCGACGCGAAACTGATTGTTAATTGTAACGTTCAGGGCTTCCTAATGACGATGGAACACTCAAATTGCCTCGAGATTCAATACATCGGCATTCAGCCGATTTGTCTCCAAGGGTCTATTGCTGCCTCGGGCACCGTATGGTCGTTCCCCTGTGAGTCAACATTTTAGAACCCGACGCAAAACTGATAGTTAATTGTAACGTTCAGGGTTTTGTAATGACGATGGAACACTCAAATTGCGTCGAGATTCAATACATCGGCCTCCAGCCGACTTGTCTCCAAGGGTCTGTTGGTGCCTCGGGCACCTTATGGTCGTTCTCCTGTGAGTTTAGATTATCGAATCCGACGCAAAAATGATAGTTAATTGTAACGTTTAGTGCCTCCTAATGACGATGGGACACTCAAATTGCGACGGGATTCAATACATCGTCCTCCAGCCGACTTGTCTCCATAGGGATATTATTGCCTCCGGCCTCTTATGTTCGCTCTCATGTGAGTCTAGATTTTCGAATCCGACGCGAAACTGATTGTTAATTGTAACGCTCAGGGCTTCCTAATGACGATGGAACACTCAAATTGCCTCGAGATTCAATACATCGACATTCAGCCGATTTATCTCCAAGGGTCTATTGCTGCCTCGGGCACCGTATGGTCGTTCCCCTGTGCGTCAACATTTTAGAATCCGACGCATAAATGATAGTTAATTGTAACGTTCAGAGACTCCTAATGCCGATGGAACACTCAAATTGCGTCGAGATTCAATACATCGTCCTCCAGCCGACTTGTCTCCAAGGGTCTATTGCTGCCTCGGGCACCTTATGGTCGTTCTCCTGTGAGTCTAGATTTTCGAATCCGACGCAAAAGTGATAGTTGATTGTAACGTTCAGGGTTTTGTAATGACGATGGAACACTCAAATTGCGTCGAGATTCAATACATCGGCCTCCAGCCGACTTGTCTCCAAGGGTCCGTTGGTGCCTCGGGCACCTTATGGTCGTTCTCCTGTGAGTTTAGATTATCGAATCCGACGCAAAAATGATAGTTAATTGTAACGTTTAGTGCCTCCTAATGACGATGGGACACTCAAATTGCGACGGGATTCAATACATCGTCCTCCAGCCGACTTGTCTCCATAGGGATATTATTGCCTCCGGCCTCTTATGTTCGCTCTCATGTGAGTCTAGATTTTCGAATCCGACGCGAAACTGATTGTTAATTGTAACGTTCAGGGCTTCCTAATGACGATGGAACACTCAAATTGCCTCGAGATTCAATACATCGGCATTCAGCCGATTTGTCTCCAAGGGTCTATTGCTGCCTCGGGCACCGTATGGTCGTTCCCCTGTGAGTCAACATTTTAGAACCCGACGCAAAACTGATAGTTAATTGTAACGTTCAGGGCCTTGGAATGACGATGGAACACTCAAATTGCGTCGAGATTCGATACATCGGCCTCCAGCCGACTTGTCTTCAAGGGTCTGTTGCTGCCTCGGGCACCTTATGGTCGTTCTCCTGTGAGTTTAGATTATCGAATCCGACGAAATAATGATAGTTAATTGTAACGTTTAATGCCTCCTAATGACGATGGAACACTCAAATTGAGACGAGATTCAATACATCGTCCTCCAGCCGACTTGTCTCCAAGGGTCTATTGCTGCCTCGGGCACCAAATGGTCGTTCTCCTGTGAGTCTATATTTTCGAATCCGACGCATAAGTGATAGTTAATTGTAACGTTCAGGGACTCCTAATGACGATGGAACACTCAAATTGCGTCGAGATTCAATACATCGGCCTCCAGCCGACTTGTCTCCAAGGATCTGTTGCTGCCTCGGGCACCTTATGGTCGTTCTCCTGTGAGTCTAGATTTTCGAATCCGACGCAAAAATGATAGTTAATTGTAACGTTCAGGGCCTCCTATTGGCGATGCAACACTCAAATTGCGTCGAGATTCAATACATCGGCCTCCAGCCGACTTGTCTCCTATGGTCTGTTGCTGCCTCGGTCACCTTATGGTCGCTCTCCTGTGAGTCTAGATTTTCGAATCCGACGATAAAATGATAGTTAATTGTAACGTTCAGGGCCTCCTAATGACGATGGAACACTCAAATTGCGACGAGATTCAATACATCGTCCTCCAGCCGACTTGTCTCCAAGGGTCTATTGCTGCCTCGGGCACCTAATGGTCGTTCTCCTGTGAGTCTAGATTTTCGAATCCGACGCAAGACTCATAATTATTTGTAACGTTCAGGGCCTCCTATTGGCGATGGAACACTCAAATTGCTTCGAGATTCAATACATCGACCTCCAGATGACTTGTCTCCAAGGGTCTATTGCTGCCTCGGTCACCTTATGGTCGTTCTCCTGTGAGTCTAGATTTTCGAATCCGACGCGAAACTGATAGTTAATTGTATGGTTCAGCGCCTCCTAATGACGATGGAACACTCAAATTGCGTCGCGATCCAATACATCGTCCTCCAGCCGACTTGTCTCCAAGGGTCTAACGCTGCCTCGGGCACCTTATGGTCGTTCTCTTGTAAGTCTAGATTTTCGAATCCGACGCAAAACTGATAGTTCATTATAACGTTCAGGGCGACCTAATGACGATGGAACACTCAAATTGCGTCGATATTCAAAACATCGGCCTCCAGTCGATTTGTCTCCAAGGGGTATATTGTTGTCTCGAGCACCGTATGAACTTCTCCTGTGAGTCGATTTTCGAATCCTACGCTAAAATGTTTGTTAATTGTAACGTTCAGGACCTCCTGATGACGATAGAACTCTCAAATTGCGTCAAGAATCAATACATCGGTTTCCAGCCGACTTGTCTCCAAGGGTCTATTGCTGCCTCGGGCACCTTATGGTCGTTCTCCTGTGAGTCTAGATTTTCGAATCCGACGCATAAATGATAGTTAATTGTAACGTTCAGGGACTCCTAAAGACGATGGAACACTCAAATTGCGTCGAGAGTCAATACATCGACCTCCAGTCGACTTGTATCCAAGGGGATATTGCAGTCTCGTGCACCATATGATCCTTCTCCTGTTAGTAGATTTTCGAATCCGACGCTAAAATGATAGTTACCTGTAACGATCAGGGCCTCCTAATGCCGATGGAACACTCAAATTGCGTCGAGATTCAATACATCGGCCTCCAGCCGACTTGTCTCCAAGGGTCTATTGCTGCCTCGGGCACCTTATGGTCGTTCTCCTGTGAGTCTAGATTTTCGAATCCGATGCAAAAATGATAGTTAATTGTAACGTTCAGGCCCTTGTAATGACGATGAAACACTCAAATTGCGTCGAGATTCAATACATCGGCATTCAGCCGATTTGTCTCCAAGGGTCTATTGCTGCCTCGGGCACCTTATGGTCGTTCTCCTGTGAGTCTAGATTTTCGAATCCGACGAAAAAATGATAGTTAATTGTAAGGTTCAGGGCCTTGTAATGACGATGGAACACTCAAAATGCGTCCAGATTCAATACATCGGCCTCCAGCCGACTTGTCTCCAAGGGTCTGTTGCTGCCTCGGGCACCTTATGGTCGTTCTCCTGTGAGTCTAGATTTTCGAATCCGACGCAAAACTCATAGTTAATTGTAACGTTCAGGGCCTCCTATTGGCGATGGAACACTCAAATTGCGTCGAGATTCAATACATCGACCTCCAGCCGACTTGTCTCCAAGGGTCTATTGCTGCCTCGGGCACCTTATGGTCGTTCTCCTGTGAGTCTAGATTTTCGAATCCGACGCAAAAATGATAGTTAATTGTAACGTTGAGGGCCTTGTAATGACGATGGAACACTCAAATTGCGTCGAGATTCAATACATCGGCCTCCAGCCGACTTGTCTCCAAGGGTCTGTTGCTGCCTCGGGCACCTTATGGTCGTTCTCCTGTGAGTTTAGATTATCGAATCCGACGCAAAAATGATAGTTAATTGTAACGTTTAGGGCCTCCTAATGACGATGGAACACTCAAATTGCGTCGAGATTCAATACATCGGCCTCCAGCCGACTTGTCTCCTATGGTCTGTTGCTGCCTCGGGCACCTTATGGTCGTTCTCCTGTGAGTCTGGATTTTTGAATCCGACGATAAAATGATAGTTAATTGTAACGTTCAGGGCCTTGTAATGACGATGGAACACTCATTTTGCGTCGCGATCCAATACATCGTCCTCCAACCGACTTGTCTCCAAGGGGATATTGCTGCCCCGGGCTCCATGTGGTCCGTCTCCTGTGAGTCTAGATTTTCGAATCCGACGCGAAACTGATAGTTAATTGTAACGTTCAGGGCCTCCTAATGACGATGGAACTCTCAAATTGCGTCGAGATCCAATACATCGGCCTCCTGCCTACTTGTCTCCAAGGGGATATCGCTGCCTAGGGCACCACATGGTCCGTCTCCGGTGATTCTACGTTTTCGAATCCAACGCAAAACTCATAGTTAATTGTAACGTTCAGGGCCTCCTATTGGCGATGGAACACTCAAATTGCGTCGAGATTCAATACTTCGACCTCCAGCCGACTTGTCTCCAAGGGTCAATTGCTGCCTCGGGCACCTTATGGTCGTTCTCCTGTGAGTCTAGATTTTCGAATCCGACGCAAAAATGATAGTTAATTGTAACGTTCAGGGCCTCCTGATGACGATAGAACTCTAAAATTGCGTCAAGAATCAATACATCGGTTTCCAGCCGACTTGTCTCCAAGGGTCTCCTGTGAGTCTAGATTTTCGAAGCCGACGCAAAAAATAGTTAATGACGATGGAACACTCAAATTGCGTCGAGATTCAATACATCGGCCTCCAGCGGACTTGTCACCAAGGGGATATTGCTGTCTCGGGCACCATATGATCCTTCTCCTGTGAGTCTAGATTTTCGAATCCCACGCTGAAATGATAGTGGATAGTAACGTTCAGCGCCTCCTGATGACGATAGAACGCTGAAATTGCGTCGAGATTTAATACATCGTCCTCCAGCTGATTTGTGTCCAAGGGGATATTGCTTCCTCGGGCACCAAATGGTCCGTCTCCTGTGAGTCTGGATTTTTGAATCCGACGCGAAACTGATAGTTAATTGTAACGTTCAGGGCCTCCAAATGACGATGGAGCACTCAAATTGCGTCGCGATTCAATACATCGTCCTCCAGCGCACTGGTCTCCATGGGGATATTGCTGCATCGGGCACCTCATGGTCCGTCTCCAGTGAGTCTAGATTTTCGAATCCGACGAAATACTGATAGTTAATTGTAACATTCAGGGCCTCCTAATGACGATGGAACACTCATTTTGCGTCGCGATCCAATACATCGTCCTCCAACCGACTTGTCTCCAAGGGGATATTGCTGCCCCGGGCTCCATGTGGTCCGTCTCCTGTGAGTCTAGATTTTCGAATCCGACGCGAAACTGATAGTTAATTGTAACGTTCAGGGCCTCCTAATGACGATGGAACTCTCAAATTGCGTCGAGATCCAATACATCGGCCTCCTGCCTACTTGTCTCCAAGGGGATATCGCTGCCTCGGGCACCACATGGTCCGTCTCTGGTGATTCTACGTTTTCGAATCCAACGCAAAACTCATAGTTAATTGTAACGTTCAGGGCCTCCTATTGGCGATGGAACACTCAAATTGCGTCGAGATTCAATACTTCGACCTCCAGCCGACTTGTCTCCAAGGGTCAATTGCTGCCTCGGGCACCTTATGGTCGTTCTCCTGTGAGTCTAGATTTTCGAATCCGACGCAAAAATGATAGTTAATTGTAACGTTCAGGGCCTTGTAATGACGATGGAACACTCAAATTGCGTCGAGATTCAATACATCGGCCTCCAGCCGACTTGTCTCCAAGGGTCTGTTGCTGCCTCGGGGACCTTATGGTCGTTCTCCTGTGAGTTTAGATTATCGAATCCGACGCAAAAATGATAGTTAATTGTAACATTCAGGGCCTCCTAATGACGATGGAACACTCAAATTGCGTCGCGATCCAATACATCGTCCTCCAGCCGACTTGTCTCCAAGGGTCTAATGCTGCCTCGGGCACCTTATGGTCGTTCTCTTGTAAGTCTAGATTTTCGAATCCGACGCAAAACTGATAGTTAATTGTAACGTTCAGGGCCACCTAATGACGATGGAACTCTCAAATTGCGTCGAGATCCAATACATCGGCCTCCTGCCTACTTGTCTCCAAGGGGATATCGCTGCCTCGGGCACCACATGGTCCGTCTCTGGTGATTCTACGTTTTCGAATCCAACGCAAAACTCATAGTTAATTGTAACGTTCAGGGCCTCCTATTGGCGATGGAACACTCAAATTGCGTTGAGATTCAATACTTCGACCTCCAGCCGACTTGTCTCCAAGGGTCAATTGCTGCCTCGGGCACCTTATCGTCGTTCTCCTGTGAGTCTAGATTTTCGAATCCGACGCAAAAATGATAGTTAATTGTAACGTTCAGGGCCTTGTAATGACGATGGAACACTCAAATTGCGTCGAGATTCAATACATCGGCCTCCAGCCGACTTGTCTCCAAGGGTCTGTTGCTGCCTCGGGGACCTTATGGTCGTTCTCCTGTGAGTCTAGATTTTCGAATCCGACGCAAAAATGATAGTTAATTGTAACGTTCAGGGCCTTGTAATGACGATGGAACACTCAAATTGCGTTGGGATTCAATACATCGGCCTCCAGCCGACTTGTCTCCAAGGGTCTGTTGCTGCCTCGGGCACCTTATGGTCGTTCTCTTGTAAGTCTAGATTTTCGAATCCGACGCGAAACTGATAGTTAATTGTAACGTTCAGGGCCTCCTAATGCCGATGGAACACTCAAATTGCGTCGAGATTCAATACATCGGCCTCCAGCCGACTTGTCTCCAAGGGTCTATTGTTGCCTCGGGCACCTTATGGTCGTTCTCCTGTGAGTCTAGATTTTCGAATCCGACGATAAAATGATAGTTAATTGTAACGTTCAGGGCCTCCTAATGCCGATGGAACACTCAAATTGCGTCGAGATTCAATACATCGGCCTCCAGCCGACTTGTCTCCAAGGGTCTATTGCTGCCTCGGGCACCAAATGGTCGTTCTCCTGTGAGTCTAGATTTTCGAATCCGACGCATAAAAGATAGTTAATTGTAACGTTCAGGGAATCCTAATGACGATAGAACACTCAAATTGCGTCGAGAGTCAATACATCGGCATTCAGCCGAATTGTCTCAAAGGGTCTATTGCTGCCTCGGGCACCGTATTGTCGTTCCCCTGTGAGTCAACATTTTAGAATCCGACGCAAAACTGATAGTTAAATGTAATGCTCAGGGCCTCTTAATGACGATGGAACACTCAAATTGCGTCGAGATTCAATACATCGGCATTCAGCCGACTTGTCTCCAAGGGTCTATTGCTGCCTCGGGCACCTTATGGTCGTTCTCCTGTGAGTCTAGATTTTCGAATCCGACGCAAAACTCATAGTTAATTGTAACGTTCAGGGCCTCCTATTGGCGATGGAACACTCAAATTGCGTCGAGATTCAATACATCGACCTCCAGCCGACTTGTCTCCAAGGGTCTATTGCTGCCTCGGGCACCTTATGGTCGTTCTCCTGTGAGTCTAGATTTTCGAATCCGACGCAAAAATGATAGTTAATTGTAACGTTGAGGGCCTTGTAATGACGATGGAACACTCAAATTGCGTCGAGATTCAATACATCGGCCTCCAGCCGACTTGTCTCCAAGGGTCTGTTGCTGCCTCGGGCACCTTATGGTCGTTCTCCTGTGAGTTTAGATTATCGAATCCGACGCAAAAATGATAGTTAATTGTAACGTTTAGGGCCTCCTAATGACGATGGAACACTCAAATTGCGTCGAGATTCAATACATCGGCCTCCAGCCGACTTGTCTCCAAGGGTCTGTTGCTGCCTCGGGCACCTTATGGTCGTTCTCCTGTGAGTTTAGATTATCGAATCCGACGCAAAAATGATATATAATTGTAACGTTTAGGGCCTCCTAATGACGATGGGACACTCAAATTGCTTCGAGATTCAATACATCGTCCTCCAGCCGACTTGTCTCCATGGGGATATTACTGCCTCCGGCCTCTTATGTTCGCTCTCATGTGAGTCTAGATTTTCGAATCCGACGCGAAACTGATTGTTAATTGTAACGTTCAGGGCTTCCTAATGACGATGGAACACTCAAATTTCCTAGAGATTCAATACATCGGCATTCAGCCGATTTGTCTCCAAGGGTCTATTGCTGCCTCCGGCACCGTATGGTCGTTCCCCTGTGAGTCAACATTTTGGAATCCGACGCAAAACTGATAGTTAAATGTAATGCTCAGGGCCTGTTAATGACGATGGAACACTTAAATTGCGTCGAGAGTCAATACATCTTCCTCCAGCCGACTTGTCTACAAGGGGATATTGCTGCCTCGGGCTCCATGTGGTCCGTCTCCTGTGAGTCTAGATTTTCGAATCCGACGCGACACTGATAGTTAATTGTATGGTTCAGCGCCTCCTAATGACGATGGAACACTCAAATTGCGTCGCGATCCAATACATCGTCCTCCAGCCGACTTGGCTCCAAGGGTCTAATGCTGCCTCGGGCACCTTATGGTCGTTCTCTTGTAAGTCTAGATTTTCGAATCCGACGCGAAACTGATAGTTCACTATAACGTTCAGGGCGACCTAATGACGATGGAACACTCAAATTGCGTCGATACTCAATACATCGGCCTCCAGTCGATTTGTCTCCAAGGGGTATATTGCTGTCTCGAGCACCGTATGAACTTCTCCTGTGAGTAGATTTTCGAAACCGATGCTAAAATGATTGTTAATTGTAACGTTAAGGGCCTTCTAATGACGATGGAACACTCAAATTGCGTCAAGAATCAATACATCGGTTTCCAGCCGACTTGTCTCCAAGGGTCTATTGCTGCCTCGGGCACCTTATGGTCGTTCCCCTGTGAGTCTAGATTTTCGAATCCGACGCATAAATGGTAGTTAATTGTAACGTTCAGGGACTCCTAAAGACGATGGAACACTCAAATTGCGACGAGAGTCAATACATCGACCTCCAGTCGACTTGTATCCAAGGGGATATTGCAGTCTCGTGCACCATATGATCCTTCTCCTGTTAGTAGATTTTCGAATCCGACGCTAAAATGATAGTTACCTGTAACGATCAGGGCCTCCTAATGCCGATGGAACACTCAAATTGCGTCGAGATTCAATACATCGGCCTCCAGCCGACTTGTCTCCAAGGGTCTATTGCTGCCTCGGGCACCTTATGGTCGTTCTCCTGTGAGTCTAGATTTTCGAATCCGACGCAAAAATGATAGTTAATTGTAACGTTCAGGGCCTTGTAATGACGATGGAACACTCAAATTGCGTTGGGATTCAATACATCGGCCTCCAGCCGACTTGTCTCCAAGGGTCTGTTGCTGCCTCGGGCACCTTATGGTCGTTCTCTTGTAAGTCTAGATTTTCGAATCCGACGCGAAACTGATAGTTAATTGTAACGTTCAGGGCCTCCTAATGCCGATGGAACACTCAAATTGCGTCGAGATTCAATACATCGGCCTCCAGCCGACTTGTCTCCAAGGGTCTATTGCTGCCTCGGGCACCTTATGGTCGCTCTCCTGTGAGTCTAGATTTTCGAATCCGACGCATAAAAGATAGTTAATTGTAACGTTCAGGGACTCCTAATGACGATGGAACACTCAAATTGCGTCGAGAGTCAATACATCGACCTCCAGTCGACTTGTATCCAAGGGGATATTGCTGCCTCGAGCACCGTATTGTCGTTCCCCTGTGAGTCAACATTTTAGAATCCGACGCAAAACTGATAGTTAAATGTAATGCTCAGGGCCTCTTAATGACGATGGAACACTCAAATTGCGTCGAGATTCAATACATCGGCATTCAGCCGATTTGTCTCCAAGGGTCTATTGCTGCCTCGGGCACCTTATGGTCGTTCTCCTGTGAGTCTAGATTTTCGAATCCGACGCAAAAATGATAGTTAATTGTAACGTTCAGGGCCTTGTAATGACGATGGAACACTCAAAATGCGTCCAGATTCAATACATCGGCCTCCAGCCGACTTGTCTCCAAGGGTCTGTTGCTGCCGCGGGCACCTTATGGTCGTTCTCCTGTGAGTCTAGATTTTCGAATCCGACGCAAAACTCATAGTTAATTGTAACGTTCAGGGCCTCCTATTGGCGATGGAACACTCAAATTGCGTCGAGATTCAATACATCGGCCTCCAGCCGACTTGTCTCCAAGGGTCTGTTGCGGCCTCGGGCACCTTATGGTCGTTCTCCTCTGAGTCTGGATTTTTTTATCCGACGATAAAATGATAGTTAATTGTAACGTTCAGGGCTTGTAATGACGATGGAACACTCAAATTGCGTCGAGATTCAATACATCGGCCTCCAGCCGACTTGTCTCCAAGGATCTGTTGCTGCCTCGGGCACCTTATGGTCGTTCTCCTGTGAGTTTATATTTTGAATCCGACGCGAAACTGATAGTTAATTGTAAGGTTCAGGGCCTCCTAATGACGATGGAACACTCAACTTGCGTCGAGATTCAATACATCGGCCTCCAGCCGACTTGTCTCCAAGGGGATACTGCTGTCTCGAGCACCGTATGAACTTCTCCTGTGAGTAGATTTTCGAATCCGACGCTAAAATGATTGTTAATTGTAACGTTCAGGGCCTCCTGATGACGATAGAACTCTAAAATTGCGTCAAGAATCAATACATCGGTTTCCAACCGACTTGTCTCCAAGGGTCTATTGCTGCCTCGGGCACCTTATGGTCGTTCTCCTGTGAGTCTAGATTTTCGAAGCCGACGCAAAAATAATAGTTAATTGTAACGTTCAGGGCCTTGTAATGACGATGGAACACTCAAATTGCGTCGAGATTCAATACATCGTCCTCCAGCTGATTTGTGTCCAAGGGGATATTGCTTCCTCGGGCACCAAATGGTCCGTCTCCTGTGAGTCTGGATTTTTGAATCCGACGCGAAACTGATAGTTAATTGTAACGTTCAGGGCCTTTAAATGACGATGGAGCACTCAAATTGCGTCGCGATTCAATACATCGTCCTCCAGCGCACTGGTCTCCAAGGGGATATTGCTGCATCGGGAACCTCATGGTCCGTCTCCAGTGAGTCTAGATTTTCGAATCCGACGCATACATGATAGTTAATTGTAACGTTCAGGGACTCCTAAAGACGATGGAACACTCAAATTGCGTCGAGAGGCAATACATCGACCTCCAGTCGACTTGTATCCAAGGGGATATTGCAGTCTAGTGCACCATATGATCCTTCTCCTGTTAGTAGATTTTCGAATCCGACGCTAAAATGATAGTTAACAGTAACGTTCAGGGCCTCCTAATGATGATGGAACACTCAAATTGCGTCGAGATTCAATACATCGGCCTCCAGCCGACTTGTCTCCAAGTGTCTATTGCTGCCTCGGGCACCGTATGGTCGTTCTCCTGTGAGTCTAGATTTTCGAATCCGACGCAAAAATGATAGTTAATTGTAACGTTCAGGGCCTTCTAATGGCGATGGAACACTCAAATTGCGTCGAGATTCAATACATCGGCCTCCAGCCGACTTGTCTCCAAGGGTCTGTTGCTGCCTCGGGCACCTTATGGTCGTTCTCCTGTGAGTTTAGATTATCGAATCCGACGCAAAAATGATAGTTAATTGTAACATGCAGGGCCTCCTAATGACGATGGAACTCTCAAATTGCGTCGCGATCCAATACATCGTCCTCCAGCCGACTTGTCTCCAAGGGTCTAATGCTGCCTCGGGCACCTTATGATCGTTCTCTTGTAAGTCTAGATTTTCGAATCCGACGCAAAACTGATAGTTCATTATAACGTTCAGGGCGACCTAATTACGATGGAACACTCAAATTGCGTCGATATTCAATACATCGGCCTCCAGTCGATTTGTCTCCAAGGGGTATATTGCTGTCTCGAGCACCATATGAACTTCTCCTGTGAGTAGATTTTCGAATCCGACGCTAAAATGATAGTTAATTGTAACGTTCAGGGCCTTGTAATGACGATGGACCACTCACATTGCGTCGAGATTCAATACATCGGCCTCCAGCCGACTTTTCTCCAAGGGGATATTGCTGTCGCGGGCACAATATGATCCTTCTCCTGTGAGTCTAGATTTTCGAATCCGACGCAAAAATGATGGTGAATTGTAACGTTCAGCGCCTCCTAAGGACGATAGAAGACTCAAATTGCGTCGAGATTCAATACATCGTCCTCCAGCCGATTTGTCTCCAAGGGGATATTGCTGTCTCGGGCACCAAATGGTTCGTCTGCTGTGAGTCTAGATTTTCGAATCCGACGAAAAACTGATAGTTAATTGTAACATTCAGGGCCTCCTAATGACGATGGAACACTCAAATTGCGTCGCGATCCAATACATCGTCCTCCAGCCGACTTGTCTCCAACATTCTATTGCTGCCTCGGGCACCTCATGGTCGTTCTCCTGTGAGTAGATTTTCGAATCCGACGCATACATGATAGTTAATTGTAACGTTCAGGGACTCCTAAAGACGATAGAACACTCAAATTGCGTCGAGAGGCAATACATCGACCTCCAGTCGACTTGTATCCAAGGGGATATTGCAGTCTAGTGCACCATATGATCCTTCTCCTGTTAGTAGATTTTCGAATCCGACGATAAAATGATAGTTAACTGTAACGTTCAGGGCCTCCTAATGCCGGTGGAACACTCAAATTGCGTCGAGTTTCAATACATCGGCCTCCAGCCGACTTGTCTCCAAGGGTCTATTGCTGCCTCGGGCACCTTATGGTCGTTCTCCTGTGAGTCTAGATTTTCGAATCCGACGCAAAAATGATAGTTAATTGTAACGTTTAGGGCCTCCTATTGGCGATGGAACACTCAAATTGCGTCGAGAGTCAATACATCGACCTCCAGTCGACTTGTATCCAAGGGGATATTGCAGTCTCGTGCCCCATATGATCCTTCTCCTGTTAGTAGATTTTCGAATCCGACGCTAAAATGATAGTTAACTGTAACGTTCAGGGCCTCCTAATGCCGATGGAACACTCAAATTGCGTCGAGATTCAATACATCGGCCTCCAGCCGACTTGTCTCCAAGGGTCTATTGCTGCCTCGGGCACCTTATTGTCGTTCTCCTGTGAGTCTAGATTTTCGAATCCGACGCAAAAATGATAGTTAATTGTAACGTTTAGGGCCTCCTAATGACGATGGAACACTCAAATTGCGTCGCGATCCAATACATCGTCCTCCAGCCGACTTGTCTCCAAATGTCTAATGCTGCCTCGGGCACCTTATGGTCGCTCTCTTGTAAGTCAAGATTTTCGAATCCGACGTAAAAATGATAGTTAATTGTAACGTTCAGGGCGACCTAATTACGATGGAACACTCAAATTGCGTCGATATTCAATACATCGGCCTCCAGTCGATTTGTCTCCAAGGGGTATATTGCTGTCTCGAGCACCATATGAACTTCTCCTGTGAGTAGATTTTCGAATCCGACGCTAAAATGATAGTTAATTGTAACGTTCAGGACCTCCTAATGCCGATGGAACACTCCAATTGCGTCGAGATTCAATACATCGGCCTCAAGCCGACTTGTCACCAAGGGTCTATTGCTGCCTCGGGCACCTTATGGTCGTTCTCCTGTGAGTCTAGATTTTCGAATCCGACGCAAAAATGATAGTTAATTGTAACGTTTAGGGCCTCCTAATGACGATGGGACACTCAAATTGCGTCGATATTCAATATATCGTCCTCCAGCCGACTTGTCTAAAAGGGGATATTGCTGTCTCGGGCACAATATGATCCTTCTCCTGTGAGTCTAGATTTTCGAATCCGACGAAAAACTGAAAGTTAATTGTAACCTTCAGGGCCTCCTAATGACGATGGAACACTCAAATTGCGTCGCGATCCAATACATCGTCCTCCAGCCGACTTCTCCCCAAGGGTCTAATGCTGCCTCGGGCACCTTATGGTCGTTCTCTTGTAAGTCTAGATTTTCGAATCCGACGCAAAAATGATAGTTAATTGTAAAGTTCAGGGCCTCCTAATGACGATGGAACTCTCAAATTGCGTCGAGATTCAATACATCGTCCTCCAGCCGACTTGTCTCCAAGGGTCTGTTGCTGCCTCGGGCTCCTTCTGGTCGTTCTCCTGTGAGTTTAGATTATCGAATCCGACGCAAAAATGATAGTGAATTGTAACGTTTAGGGCCTCCTAATGACGATGGGACACTCAAATTGCGTCGAGATTCAATACATCGTCCTCCAGCCGACTTGTCTCCAAGGGTCTATTGCTGCCTCGGGCACCGTATGGTCGTTCTTCTGTGAGTCAACATTTTAGAATCCGACGCAAAACTGATAGTTAAATGTAATGCTCAGGGCCTCTTAATGACGATGGAACACTCAAATTGCGTCGAGAGGCAATACATCTTCCTCCAACCGACTTGTCTACAAGGGGATATTGCTGCCTCGGGCTCCATGTGGTCCGTCTCCTGTGAGTCTAGATTTTCGAATCCGACGCGAAACTGATAGTTAATTGTAAGGTTCAGGGCCTCCTAATGACGATGGAACACTCAAATTGCGTCGAGATTCAATACATCGGCCTCCAGCGGACTTGTCTCCAAGGGGATATTGCTGTCTCGGGCACCAAATGGTCCGTCCCCTGTGAGTCTGAATTTTTGAATCCGACGCGAAACTGATAGTTAATTGTAAGGTTCAGGGCCTCCAAATGACGATGGAGCACTCAAATTGCGTCGCGATTCAATACATCGTCCTCCAGCGTACTGGTCTCCAAGGGTCAATAGCTGCCACGGGCACCTTGTGATCGTTCTGCTGTGAGTCTAGATTTACGAACCCGACGCAAAACTGATTGTTAATTGTAACGTTCAGGGCCACCTAATGACGAAGGAACACTCAAATTGAGTCGAGATTCAATACATCGACCTCCAGCCGACTTCTCTCCAAGGGTCTATTGCTGCCTCGGGCACAATACGATCCTTCTCCTGTGAGTCTAGATTTTCGAATCCGACGCAAAAATGATAGTTAATTGTAACATTCAGGGCCTCCTAATGACGATGGAACTCTCAAATTGCGTCGCGATCCAATACATCGTCCTCCAGCCGACTTGTCTCCAAGGGTCTATTGCTGCCTCGGGCACCTTATTGTCGTTCTCCTGTGAGTCTAGATTTTCGAAACCGACGCAAAAATGATAGTTAATTGTAACGTTCAGGGCCTCCTAATGACGATGGAACACTTAAATTGCGTCGAGATTCAATACATCGGCCTCCAGCCGACTAGTCTCCAAAGGGATATTGCTGTCTCGGGCACAATACGATCCTTCTCCTGTGAGTCTAGATTTTCGAATCCGACGCAAAAATGATAGTTAATTGTAACATTCAGGGCCTCCTAATGACGATGGAACTCTCAAATTGCGTCGCGATCCAATACATCGTCCTCCAGCCGACTTGTCTCCAAGGGTCTATTGCTGCCTCGGGCACCTTATGGTCGTTCTCTTGTAAGTCTACATTTTCGAATCCGACGCGAAACTGATAGTTAATTGTAACGTTCAGGGCCTTCTAATGACGATGGAACACTCAAATGGCGTCGAGATTCAATACAACGGCCTCCAGCCGACTTGTCTCCAAGGGGATATCGCTGCCTCGGGCACCACATGGTCCGTCTCCGGTGATTCTACGTTTTCGAATCCGACGCAATACTCGTAGTTAATTGTAACGTTCAGGGCCTCCTATTGGCGATGGAACATTCAAATTGCGTCGAGATTCAATACATCGACCTCCAGCCGACTTGTCTCCAAGGGTCTATTGCTGCCTCGGGCACCTTATGGTCGTTCTCCTGTGAGTCTAGGTTTTCGAATCCGACGCAAAAATGATAGTTAATTGTAACGTACAGGGCCTTGTAATGACGATGGAACACTCAAATTACGTCGAGATTCAATACATCGTCCTCCAGCCGACTTGTCTCCAAGGGTCTAATGCTGCCTCGGGCACCTTATGGTCGTTCTCTTGTAAGTCTAGATTTTCGAATCCGACGCAAAAATGATAGTTAATTGTAACGTTCAGGGCCTCCTAATGACGATGGAACTCTCAAATTGCATCAAGATCCAATACATCGTCCTCCAACCGACTTGTCTCCAAGGGTTAATAACTGCCACGGGCACCTTGTGATCGTTCTGCTGTGAGTCTAGATTTTCGAACCCGACGCAAAACTGATTGTTAATTGTGACGTTCAGGGCCACCTAATGACGATGGAACACTCAAATTGAGTCGAGATTCAATACATCGACCTCCAGCCGACTTGTCTCCAAGGGGATATTGCTGCCTCGGGCACCATGTGGTCCGTCTCCTGTGAGTCTAGATTTTCGAATCCGACGCGAAACTGATAGTTAATTGTAACGTTCAGGGCCTCCTAATGACGATGGAACACTCAAATTGCGTCGAGATTCAACACATCGGCCTCCAGCCGACTTGTCCCCAAGGGGATATTGCTGTCTCGGGCACAATATGATCCTTCTCCTGTGAAGCTAGATTTTCGAATCCGACGCAAAAATGATAGTGAATTGTAACGTTCAGCGCCTCCTAATGACGATAGAAGACTCAAATTGCGTCGAGATTCAATACATCGTCCTCCAGGCGATTTGTCTCCAAGGGGATATTGCTGCCTCGGGCACCAAATGGTCCGTCTGCTGTGAGTCTCGATTTTCGAATCCGACGAAAAACTCATAGTTAATTGTAACATTCAGGGCCTCCTAATAACGATGGAACACTCAAATTGCGTCGCGATCCAATGCATCGTCCTCCAGCCGACTTGTCTCCAAGGGTCTAATGCTGCCTCGGGCACCTTATGGTCGTTCTCTTGTAAGTCTAGATTTTCGAATCCGACGCAAAACTGATAGTTCATTATAACGTTCAGGGCGGCCTAATGACGATGGAACACTCAAATTGCGTCGATATTCGATACATCGGCCTCCAGTCGATTTGTCTCCAAGGGGTATATTGCTGTCTCGAGCACCATGTGGTCCGTCTCCTGTGAGTCTAGATTTTCGAATCCGACGCGAAACTGATAGTTAATTGTAACGTTCAGGGCCTCCTAATGACGATGGAACACTCAAATTGCGTCGAGATTCAATGCATCGGCCTCCAGCCGACTTGTCTCCAAGGGGATATTGCTGTCTCGGGCACAATATGATCCTTCTCCTGTGAAGCTAGATTTTCGAATCCGACGCAAAAATGATAGTTAATTGTAACGTTCAGGGCCTCCTAATGACGATGGAACACTCAAATTGCGTCAAGAATCAATACATCGGTTTCCAGCCGACTTGTCTCCAAGGGTCTACTGCTGCCTCGGGCACCTTATGGTCGTTCTCCTGCGAGTCTAGATTTTCGAATCCGACGCATAAATGATAGTTAATTGTAACGTTCAGGGACTCCTAAAGACGATGGAACACTCAAATTGCGTCGAGAGTCAATACATCGACCTCCAGTCGACTTGTATCCAAGGGGATATTGCAGTCTCGGGCACAATATGATCCTTCTCCTGTGAGTCTAGATTTTCGAATCCGACGCAAAAATGATAGTGAATTGCAACGTTCAGCGCCTCCTAATGACGATAGAAGACTCAAATTGCGTCGAGATTCAATACATCGTGCTCCAGCCGATTTGTCTCCGAGGGGATATTGCTGCCTCGGGCACCAAATGGTCCGTCTGCTGTGAGTCTAGATTTTCGAATCCGACAAAAAACTGATAGTTAATTGTAACATTCCGGGGCTCCTAATGACGATGGAACACTCAAATTGCGTCGCGATCCAATACATCGTCCTCCAGCCGACTTGTCTCCAAGGGTCTAATGCTGCCTCGGGCACCTTATGGTCGTTCTCTTGTAAGTCTAGATTTTCGAATCCGACGCAAAAATAATAGTTAATTGTAACGTTCAGGGCCTCCAAATGACGATGGAACTCTCAAATTGCGTCGAGATTCAATACATCGGCCTCCAGCCGAATTGTCTCCAAGGGGATATCGCTGCCTCGGGCACCACATGGTCCGTCTCCGGTGATTCTACGTTTTCGAATCCGACGCAAGACTCATAGTTAATTGTAACGTTCAGGGCCTCCTATTGGCGACGGAACACTCAAATTGCGTCGAGATTCAATACATCGTCCTCCAACCGACTTGTCTCCAAGGGTCAATAGCTGCCACGGGCACCTTGTCATCGTTCTCCTGTGAGTCTAGATTTTCGAACCCGACGCAAAACTGATTGTTAATTGTAACGTTCAGGGCCACCTAATGACGATGGAACACTCAAATTGAGTCGAGATTCAATACATCGACCTCCAGCCGACTTGTCTCCAAGGGGATATTGCTGCCTCGGGCTCCATGTGGTCCGTCTCCTGTGAGTCTAGATTTTCGAATCAGACGCGAAACTGATAGTTAATTGTAACGTTCAGGGCCTCCTAATGACGATGGAACACTCAAATTGCGTCGAAATTCAATACATCGGCCTCCAGCTTACTTGTCTCCAAGGGGATATTGCTGTCTCGTTCACAATATGATCCTTCTCCTGTGAGTCTAGATTTTCGAATCCGACGCAAAAATGATGGTGAATTGTAACGTTCAGAGCCTCCTAATGACGATAGAAGACTCAAATTGCGTCGAGATTCAATACATCGTCCTCCAGCCGATTTGTCTCCAAGGGGATATTGCTGCCTCGGGCACAAAATGATCCTTCTCCTGTGAGTCTAGATTTTCGAATCCGACGCAAAAATTATAGTGAATTGTAACGTTCAGCGCCTCCTAATGACGATAGAAGACTCAAATTGCGTCATGATTCAATACATCGTCCTCCAGCCGATTTGTCTCCAAGGGGATATTGCTGCCTCGGGCACCAAATGGTCCGTCTGCTGTGAGTCTAGATTTTCGAATCCGACAAAAAACTGATAGTTAATTGTAACATTCAGGGCCTCCTAATGACGATGGAACACTCAAATTGCGTCGCGATCCTATACATCAGCCTCCAGCAGACTTGTCTCCAAGGTTCTGTTGCTGCCTCGGACACCTTATGGTCGTTCTCCTGTGAGTTTAGATTTTCGAATCCGACGCGAAACTGATAGTTAATTGTAACGTTCAGGGACTCCTAAAGACGATGGAACACTAAAATTGCGTCGATATTCAATACATCGGCCTCCAGTCGATTTGTCTCCAAGGGGTATATTGCTGTCTCGAGCACCGTATGAACTTCTCCTGTGAGTAGATTTTCAAATCCGACGCCAAAATGATTGTTAATTGTAACGTTCAGGGCCTCTTAATGCCGATGGAACACTCAAATTGCGTCGACATTCAATACATCGGCCTCCAGCCGACTTGTCTCCAAGGGTCTGTTGTTGCCTCGGGCACCTTATGGTCGTTCTCCTGTGAGTTTAGATTTTCGAATCAAACGCGAAACTGATAGTTAATTGTAAGGTTCAGGGCCTCCTAATGACGATGGAACACTCAAATTGCGTCGAGATTCAATACATCGGCCTCCAGCCGACTTGTCTCCAAGGGGATATCGCTGCCTCGGGCACCACATGGTCCGTCTCCGGTGATTCTACGTTTTCGAATCCGACGCAAAACTCATAGTTAATTGCAACGTTCAGGGCTCCTAAAGACGATGGAGCACACAAATTGAGTCGAGATTCAATACATCTTCCTCCAGCCGACTTGTCTCCAAGGGTCTATTGCTGCCTCGGGCACCTTATGGTCGTTCTCCTGTGAGTCTAGATTTTCGAATCCGACGCAAAAATGATAGTTAATTGTAACGGTCAGGGCCTTCTAATGTTGATGGAACACTCAAATTGCGTCGAGATTCAATACATCGGCCTCCAGCCGACTTCTCTCCAAGGGGATATCGCTGCCTCGGGCACCACATGGTCCGTCTCTGGTGTTTCTACGTTTTCGAATCCGACGCAAAACTCATAGTTAATTGGAACGTTCAGGGTCTCCTATTGGCGATGGAACACTCAAATTGCGTCGAGATTCAATACATCGACATCCAGCTGACTTGTCTCCAAGGGGATATAGCTGCCTCGGGCTCCATGTGGTCCGTCTCCTGTGAGTCTAGATTTTCGAATCCGACGCGAAACTGATAGTTAATTGTAACGTTCAGGGCCTCCTAATGACGATGGAACACTCAAATTGCGTCGAGATTCAATACATCGGCCTCCAGCCGACTTGTCTCCAAGGGGATATTGCTGTCTCGGGCACAATATGATCCTTCTCCTGTGAGTCTAGATTTTCGAATCCGACGCAAAAATGATAGTGAATTGTAACGTTCAGCGCCTCCTAATGACGATAGAAGACTCAAATTGCGTCGAGATTCAATACATCGTCCTCCACCCGATTTGTCTCCAAGGGGATATTGCTGCCTCGGGCACCAAATGGTCCGTCTGCTGTGAGTCTAGATTTTCGAATCCGACGAAAAACTGATAGTTAAGTGTAACGTTCAGGGCCTCCTAATGACAATGGAACACTCAAATTGCGTCGCGATCCAATACATCGTCCTCCAGCCGACTTGTCTCCAAGTGTCTAATGCTGTCTCGGGCACCTTATGGTCGTTCTCTTGTAAGTCTAGATTTTCGATCCGACGCAAAACTGATAGTTCATTATAACGTTCAGGGCGACCTAATGACGATGGAACACTCAAACTGCGTCGAGATTCAATACATCGTCCTCCAGCCGATTTGTCTCCAAGGGTCTATTGCTGCCTCGGGCACCTTACGGTCGTTCTCCTGTGAGTCTAGATTTTCGAATCCGACGCAAAAATGATAGTTAAGTGTAACGTTCAGGGCCTCCTAATGACTATGGAACTCTCAAATTGCGTCGAGATTCAATACATCGTCCTCCAGCCGACTTGTCTCCAAGGGTCTATTTCTGCCTCGGGCACCTTATGGTCGTTCTCCTGTGAGTCTAGATTTTCGAATCCGACGCAAAAATGATAGTTAATTGTAACGTCCAGGGCCTGCTAATGACGATGGAAGACTCGAATTGCGTCGAGATTCAATACATCGGCCTCCAGCCGACTTGTCTCCAAGGGTCTGTTGCTGCCTCGGGCACCTTATGGTCGTTCTCCTGTGAGTTTAGATTATCGAATCCGACGCAAAAATGATTATTAATTGTAACGTTTAGGGCCTCCTAATGACGATGGAACACTCAAATTGCGACGAGATTCAATACATCGGCCTCCAGCCGACTTGTCTCCAAGGGTCTGTTGCTGCCTCGGGCACCTTATGGTCCGTCTCCGGTGATTCTACGTTTTCGAATCCGACGCAAAACTCATAGTTAATTGTAACGTTCAGGGCCTCCTATTGGCGACGGAACACTCAAATTGCGTCGAGATTCAATACATCGACCTCCAGCCGACTTGTCTCCAAGGGGATATCGCTGCCTCGGGCACCACATGGTCCGTCTCCGGTGATTCTACGTTTTCGAATCCGACGCAAAACTCATAGTTAATTGCAACGTTCAGGGCTCCTAAAGACGATGGAGCACACAAATTGAGTCGAGATTCAATACATCTTCCTCCAGCCGACTTGTCTCCAAGGGTCTATTGCTGCCTCGGGCACCTAATGGTCGTTCTTCTGTGAGTCTAGATTTTCGAATCCGACGCAAAAATGATAGTTAAGTGTAACGTTCAGGGCCTCCTAATGACTATGGAACTCTCAAATTGCGTCGAGATTCAATACATCGTCCTCCAGCCGACTTGTCTCCAAGGGTCTATTTCTGCCTCGGGCACCTTATGGTCGTTCTCCTGTGAGTCTAGATTTTCGAATCCGACGCAAAAATGATAGTTAATTGTAACGTCCAGGGCCTGCTAATGACGATGGAACACTCAAATTGCGTCGAGATTCAATACATCGGCCTCCAGCCGACTTGTCTCCAAGGGTCTGTTGCTGCCTCGGGCACCTTATGGTCGTTCTCCTGTGAGTTTAGATTATCGAATCCGACGCAAAAATGATTATTAATTGTAACGTTTAGGGCCTCCTAATGACGATGGAACTCTCAAATTGCGACGAGATTCAATACATCGGCCTCCAGCCGACTTGTCTCCAAGGGTCTGTTGCTGCCTCCGGCACCTTATGGTCCGTCTCCGGTGATTCTACGTTTTCAAATCCGACGCAAAACTCATAGTTAATTGTAACGTTCAGGGCCTCCTATTGGCGACGGAACACTCAAATTGCGTCGAGATTCAATACATCGACCTCCAGCCGACTTGTCTCCAAGGGGATATTGCTGCATCGGGCACCTTATGGTCGTTCTCCTGTGAGTTTAGATTTTCGCATCCGACGAAAAACTGATAGTTAATTGTAACATTCAGGGCCTCCTAATGACGATGGAACACTCATTTTGCGTCGCGATCAAATACATCGTCCTCCAACCGACTTGTCTCCAACGGTCAATAGCTGCCACGGGCACCTTGTGATCGTTCTGCTGTGAGTCTAGATTTTCGAACCCGACGCAAAACTGATTGTTAATTGTAACGATCAGGGCCACCTAATGACGATGGAACACTCAAATTGAGTCGAGATTCAATACATCGACCTCCAGCCGACTTGTCTCCAAGGAGATATTGCTGCCTCGGGCTCCGTGTGGTCCGTCTCCTGTGAGTCTAGATTTTCGAATCCGACGCGAAACTGATAGTTAATTGTAACGTTCAAGGCCTCCTAATGACGATGGAACACTCAAATTGCGTCGAAATTCAATACATCGGCCTCCAGCTGACTTGTCTCCAAGGGGATATTGCAGTCTCGTTCACAATATGATCCTTCTCCTGTGAGTCTAGATTTTCGAATCCGACGCAAAAATGATGGTGAATTGTAACGTTCAGCGCCTCCTAATGACGATAGAAGACTCAAATTGCGTCGAGATTCAATACATCGTCCTCCAGCCGATTTGTCTCCAAGGGGATATTGCTGCCTCGGGCACAAAATGATCCTTCTCCTGTGAGTCTAGATTTTCGATTCCGACGCAAAAATTATAGTGAATTGTAACGTTCGGCGCCTCTTAATGACGATAGAAGACTCAAATAGCGTCGAGATTCAATACATCGTCCTCCAGCCGATTTGTCTCCAAGGGGATATTGCTGCCTCGGGCACCAAATGGTCCGTCTGCTGTGAGTCTAGATTTTCGAATCCGACGAAAAACTGATAGTTAATTGTAACATTCAGGGCCTCCTAATGACGATGGAACACTCAAATTGCGTCGAGATTCAATACATCGGCCTCCAGCCGACTTGTCTCCAAGAGTCTGTTGCTGCCTCGGGCACCTTATGGTCGTTCTCCTGTGAGATTAGATTTTCGAATCCGACGCGAAACTGATAGTTAATTGTAACGTTCAGCGACTCCTAAAGACGATGGAACACTCAAATTGCGTCGATATTCAACACATCGGCCTCCAGTCGATTTGTCTCCATGGGGTATATTGCTGTCTCGAGCTCCGTATGAACTTCTCCTGTGAGTAGATTTTCAAATCCGACGCTAAAATGATTGTTAATTGTAACGTTCAGGGCCTCTTAATGCCGATGGAACACTCAAATTGCGTCGAGATTCAATACATCGGCCTCCAGCCGACTTGTCTCCAAGGGTCTGTTGCTGCCTCGGGCACCTTGTGGTCGTTCTCCTGTGAGTTTAGATTTTCGAATCCGACGCGAAAACTGATAGTTAATTGTAAGGTTCTGGGCCTCCTAATGACGATGGAACACTCAAATTGCGTCGAGATTCAATACATCGTCCTCCAGCCGACTTGTCTCCAAGGGGATATCGCTGAATCGGGCACCACATGGTCCGTCTCCGGTGATTCTACGTTTTCGAATCCGACGCAAAACTCATAGTTAATTGTAACGTTCAGGGCTCCTAAAGAGGATGGAGCACACAAATTGAGTCGAGATTCAATACATCTTCCTCCAGCCGACTTGTCTCCAAGGGTCTATTGCTGCCTCGGGCACCTTATGGTCGTTCTCCTGTGAGTCTAGATTTTCGAATCCGACGCAAAAATGATAGTTAATTGTAACGGTCAGGGCCTTCTAATGTTGATGGAACACTCAAATTGCGTCGAGATTCAATACATCGGCCTCCAGCCGACTTGTCTCCAAGGGGATATCGCTACCTCGGGCACCACATGGTCCGTCTCCGGTGATTCTACGTTTTCGAATCCGACGCAAAAATGATAGTTAATTGTAACGTTTAGGGCCTCCTAATGACGATGGGACACTCAAATTGCGTCGAGATTCAAAACATCGTCCTCCAGCCGACTTGTCTCCAAGGGTCTAATGCTGCCTCGGGCACCTTATGATCGTTCTCTTGTAAGTCTAGATTTTCGAATCCGACGCAAAAATGATAGTTAATTGTAACGTTCAGGGCCTCCTAATGACGATGGAACTCTCAAATTGCGTCGAGATCCAATACATCGTCCTCCAACCGACTTGTCTCCAAGGGGATATTGCTGTCTCGGGCACAATATGATCCTTCTCCTGTGAGTCTAGATTTTCGAACCCGACGCAAAACTGATTGTTATTTGTAACGTTCAGGGCCACCTAATGACGATGTACCACTCAAATTGAGTCGAGATTCAAAACATCGACCTCCAGCTGACTTGTCTCCAAGGGGATATAGCTGCCTCGGGCTCCATGTGGTCCGTCTCCTGTGAGTCTAGATTTTCGAATCCGACGCGAAACTGATAGTTAATTGTAACGTTCAGGGCCTCCTAATGACGATGGAACACTCAAATTGCGTCGAGATTCAATACATCGGCCTCCAGCCGACTTGTCTCCAAGGGGATATTGCTGTCTCGGGCACAATATGATCCTTCTCCTGTGAGTCTAGATTTTCGAATCCGACGCAAAAATGATAGTGAATTGTAACGTTCAGCGCCTCCTAATGACGATAGAAGACTCAAATTGCGTCGAGATTCAATACATCGTCCTCCAGCCGATTTGTCTCCAAGGGGATATTGCTGCCTCGGGCACCAAATGGTCCGTCTGCTGTGAGTCTAGATTTTCGAATCCGACGAAAAACTGATAGTTAATTGTAACATTCAGGGCCTCCTAATGACGATGGAACACTCAAATTGCGTCGCGATCCAATACATCGTCCTCCAGCCGACTTGTCTCCAAGGGTCTAATGCTGTCTCGGGCACCTTATGGTTGTTCTCTCGTAAGTCTAGATTTTCGATCCGACGCAAAACTGATAGTTCATTATAACGTTCAGGGCGACCTAATGACGATGGAAAACTCAAATTGCGTCGAGATTCAATACATCGTCCTCCAGCCGATTTGTCTCCAAGGGGATATTGCTGCCTCGGGCACCAAATGGTCCGTCTGCTGTGAGTCTAGATTTTCGAATCCGACGAAAAACTGATAATTAATTGTAACATTCAGGGCCTCCTAATGACGATGGAACACTCAGATTGCGTCGCGATCCAATACATCGTCCTCCAGCCGACTTGTCTCCAAGGGTCTAATGCTGCCTCGGGCACCTTATGGTCGTTCTCTTGTAAGTCTAGATTTTCGAATCCGACGCAAAAATGATAGTTAAGTGTAACGTTCAGGGCCTCCTAATGACTATGGAACTCTCAAACTGCGTCGAGATTCAATACATCGTCCTCCAGCCGACTTGTCTCCAAGGGTCTGTTGCTGCCTCGGGCACCTTATGGTCGTTCTCCTGTGAGTTTAGATTATCGAATCCGACGCAAAAATGATTATTAATTGTAACGTTTAGGGCCTCCTAATGACGATGGAACACTCAAATTGCGACGAGATTCAATACATCGGCCTCCAGCCGTCTTGTCTCCAAGGGTCTGTTGCTGCCTCGGGCACCTTATGGTCCGTCTCCGGTGATTCTACGTTTTCGAATCCGACGCAAAACTCATAGTTAATTGTAACGTTCACGGCCTCCTATTGGCGACGGAACACTCAAATTGCGTCGAGATTCAATACATCGACCTCCAGCCGACTTGTCTTTAAGGGGATATTGCTGCATCGGGCACCTTATGGTCGTTCTCCTGTGAGTTTAGATTTTCGCATCCGACGAAAAACTGATAGTTAATTGTAACATTCAGGGCCTCCTAATGACGATGGAACACTCATTTTACGTCGCGATCAAATACATCGTCCTCCAACCGACTTGTCTCCAAGGGTCAATAGCTGCCACGGGCACCAAGTGATCGTTCTGCTGTGAGTCTAGATTTTCGAACCCGACGCAAAACTGATTGTTAATTGTAACGTTCAGGGCCACCTAATGACGATGGAACACTCAAATTGAGTCGAGATTCAATTCATCGACCTCCAGCCGACTTGTCTCCAAGGGGATATTGCTGCCTCGGGCTCCATGTGGTCCGTCTCCTGTGAGTCTAGATTTTCGAATCCGACGCGAAACTGATAGTTAATTGTAACGTTCAGGGCCTCCTAATGACGATGGAACACTCAAATTGCGTCGAAATTCAATACATCGGCCTCCAGCTGACTTGTCTCCAAGGGGATATTGCTGTCTCGTTCACAATATGATCCTTCTCCTGTGAGTCTAGATTTTCGAATCCGACGCAAAAATGATGGTGAATTGTAACGTTCAGCGCCTCCTAATGACGATAGAAGACTCAAATTGCGTCGAGATTCAATACATCGTCCTCCAGCCGATTTGTCTCCAAGGGGATATTGCTGCCTCGGGCACAAAATGATCCTTCTCCTGTGAGTCTAGATTTTCGAATCCGACGCAAAAATTATAGTGAATTGTAACGTTCAGCGCCTCCTAATGACGATAGAAGACTCAAATTGCGTCGAGATTCAATACATCGTCCTCCAGCCGATTTGTCTCCAAGGGGATATTGCTGCCTCGGGCACCAAATGGTCCGTCTGCTGTGAGTCTAGATTTTCGAATCCGACGAAAAACTGATAGTTAATTGTAACATTCAGGGCCTCCTAATGACGATGGAACACTCAAATTGCGTCGCGATCCTATACATCAGCCTCCAGCAGACTTGTCTCCAAGGGTCTGTTGCTGCCTCGGTCACCTTACGGTCGTTCTCCTGTGAGTTTAGATTTTCGAATCCGACGCGAAACTGATAGTTAACTGTAACGTTCAGGGACTCCTAAAGACGATGGAACACTCAAATTGCGTCGATATTCAATACATCGGATTCCAGTCGATTTGTCTCCAAGGGGTATATTGCTGTCTCGAGCACCGTATGAACTTCTCCTGTGAGTAGATTTTCAAATCCGACGCTAAAATGATTGTTAATTGTAACGTTCAGGGCCTCTTAATGCCGATGGAACACTCAAATTGCATCGAGATTCAATACATCGGCCTCCAGCCGACCTGTCTCCAAGGGTCTGTTGCTGCCTCGGGCACCTTATGGTCGTTCTCCTCTGAGTTTAGATTTTCGAATCCGACGCGAAACTGATAGTTAATTGTAAGGTTCAGGGCCTCCTAATGACGATCGAACACTCAAATTGCGTCGAGATTCGATACATCTGCCTCCAGCGGAGTTGTCTCCAAGGGGATATTGCTGTCTCGGGCACCATATGATCTTTCTTCTGTGAGTCTAGATTTTCGAATCCGACGCAAAAATGATAGTTAATTGTAACGTTCAGGGCCTTCTAATGACGATGGAACACTCATTTTGCGTCGCGATCAAATACATCGTCCTCCAACCGACTTGTCTCCAAGGGTCAATAGCTGCCACGGGCACCTTGTGATCGTTCTGCTGTGAGTCTAGATTTTCGAACCCGACGAAAAACTGATTGTTAATTGTAACGTTCAGGGCCACCTAATGACGATGGAACACTCAAATTGAGTCGAGATTCAATTCATCGACCTCCAGCCGACTTGTCTCCAAGGGGATATTGCTGCCTCGGGCTCCATGTGGTCCGTCTCCTGTGAGTCTAGATTTTCGAATCCGACGCGAAACTGATAGTTAATTGTAACGTTCAGGGCCTCCTAATGACGATGGAACACTCAAATTGCGTCGAAAGTCAATACATCAGCCTCCAGCTGACTTGTCTCCAAGGGGATATTGCTGTCTCGTTCACAATATGATCCTTCTCCTGTGAGTCTAGATTTTCGAATCCGACGCAAAAATTATGGTGAATTGTAATGTTCAGCGCCTCCTAATGACGATAGAAGACTCAAATTGCGTCGAGATTCAATACATCGTCCTCCAGCCGATTTGTCTCCAAGGGGATATTGCTGCCTCGGGCACAAAATGATCCTTCTCCTGTGAGTCTAGGTTTTCGAATCCGACGCAAAAATTATAGTGAATTGTAACGTTCAGCGAATCCTAATGACGATAGAAGACTCAAATTGCGTCGAGATTCAATACATCGTCCTCCAGCCGATTTGTCTCCAAGGGGATATTGCTGCCTCGGGCACCAAATGGTCCGTCTGCTGTGAGTCTAGATTTTCGAATCCGACGCGAAACTGATAGTTAATTGTAACGTTCAGGGACTCCTAAAGACGATGGAACACTCAAATTGCGTCGATATTCAATACATTGGATTCCAGTCGATTTGTCTCCAAGGGGTATATTGCTGTCTCAAGCACCGTATGAACTTCTCCTGTGAGTAGATTTTCAAATCCGACGCTAAAATGATTGTTAATTGTAACGTTCAGGGCCTCTTAATGCCGATGGAACACTCAAATTGCGTCGAGATTCAATACATCGGCCTCCAGCCGACTTGTCTCCAAGGGGATATCGCTGCCTCGGGCACCACATGGTCCGTCTCCGGTGTTCCACGTTTTCGAATCCGACGCAAAACTCATAGTTAATTGGAACGTTCAGGGCCTCCTATTGGCGAAGGAAAACTCAAATTGCGTCGAGATTCAATACTTCGACCTCCAGCCGACTTGTTTCCAACGGGATATTGCTGCATCGGGCACCTTATGGTCGTTCTCCTTTGAGTTTAGTTTTTCGAATCCGACGCAAAAATGATAGTTAATTGTAACGTTTAGGGCCTCCTAATGACGATGGGACACTCAAATTGCGTCGAGATTCAATACATTGTCCTCCAGCCGACTTGTCTCCAAGGGTCTAATGCTGCCTCGGGCACCTTATGGTCGTTCTCTTGTAAGTCTAGATTTTCGAATCCGACGCAAAAATGATAGTTAATTGTAACGTTCAGGGCCTCCTAATGACGATGGAACTCTCAAATTGCGTCGAGATCCAATACATCGTCCTCCAACCGACTTGTCTCCAAGGGTCAATAGCTGCCACGGGCACCTTGTGATCGTTCTGCTGTGAGTCTAGATTTCGAACCCGACGCAAAACTGATTGTTAATTGTAACGTTCAGGGCCACCTAATGACGATGTACCACTCAAATTGAGTCGAGATTCAATACATCGGCCTCCAGCAGACTTGTCTCCAAGGGGATATTGCTGTCTCGGGCACAATATGATCCTTCTCCTGTGAGTCTAGATTTTCGAATCCGACGCAAAAATGATAGTGAATTGTAACGTTCAGCGCCTCCTAATGACGATAGAAGACTCAAATTGCGTCGAGATTCAATACATCGTCCTCCAGCCGATTTGTCTCCAAGGGGATATTGCTGCCTCGGGCACCAAATGGTCCGTCTGCTGTGAGTCTAGATTTTCGAATCCGACGAAAAACTGATAGTTAATTGTAACATTCAGGGCCTCCTAATGACGATGGAACACTCAAATTGCGTCGCGATCCAATACATCGTCCTCCAGCCGACTTGTCTCCAAGGGTCTAATGCTGTCTCGGGCACCTTATGGTCTTTCTCTTGTAAGTCTACATTTTCGATCCGACGCAAAACTGATAGTTCATTATAACGTTCAGGGCGACCTAATGACGATGGAACACTCAAATTGCGTCGAGATTCAATACATCGTCCTCCAGCCGATTTGTCTCCAAGGGGATATTGCTGCCTCGGGCACCAAATGGTCCGTCTGCTGTGAGTCTAGATTTTCGAATCCGACGAAAAACTGATAATTAATTGTAACATTCAGGTCCTCCTAATGACGATGGAACACTCAAATTGCGTCGCGATCCAATACATCGTCCTCCAGCCGACTTGTCTCCAAGGGTCTAATGCTGCCTCGGGGACCTTATGGTCGTTCTCTTGTAAGTCTAGATTTTCGAATCCGACGCAAAAATGATAGTTAAGTGCAACGTTCAGGGCCTCCTAATGACTATGGAACTCTCAAATTGCGTCGAGATTCAATACATCGTCCTCCAGCCGACTTGTCTCCAAGGGTCTATTTCTGCCTCGGGCACCTTATGGTCGTTCTCCTGTGAGTCTAGATTTTCGAATCCGACGCAAAAATGATAGTTAATTGTAACGTCCAGGGCCTGCTAATGACGATGGAACACTCAAATTGCGTCGAGATTCAATACATCGGCCTCCAGCCGACTTGTCTCCAAGGGTCTGTTGCTGCCTCGGGCACCTTATGGTCGTTCTCCTGTGAGTTTAGATTATCGAATCCGACGCGAAACTGATAGTTAATTGTAAGGTTCAGGGCCTCCTAATGACGATGGAACACTCAAATTGCGTCGAGATTCAATACATCCGCCTCCAGCGGACTTGTCTCCAAGCGGATATTGCTGTCTCGGGCACCATATGATCCTTCTCCTGTGAGTCTAGATTTTCGAATCCGACGCAAAAATGATAGTGAATAGTAACGTTCAGCGACTCCTGATGACGATAGAACTCTCAAATTGCGTCGAGATTCAATACATCGTCCTCCAGCTGATTTGTCTCCAAGGGGATATTGCTGCCTCGGGCACCTTATGGTCGTTCTCCTGTGAGTCTAGATTTTCGAATCCGACGCAAAAATGATAGGTAATTGTAACGTTCAGGGCCTCCTAATGCCGATGGAACACTCAAATTGCGTCGAGATTCAATATATCGGCCTCCAGCCGATTTGTCTCCAAGGGTCTATTGCTGCCTCGGGGACCTTATGGTCGTTCTCCTGTGAGTCTAGATTTTCGAATCCGACGCCAAAATGAGAGTTAATTGTAACGGTCAGGGCCTTCTAATGTTGATGGAACACTCAAATTGCGTCGAGATTAATACATCGGCCTCCAGCCGACTTGTCTCCAAGGGGATATCGCTGCCTCGGGCTCCACATGGTCCGTCTCCGGTGATTCTGCGTTTTCGAATCCGACCAAAAACTGATAGTTAATTGTAACATTCAGGGCCTCCTAATGACGATGGAACACTCATTTTGCGTCGCGATCCAATACATCGTCCTCCAACCGACTTGTCTCCAAGCGTCAATAGCTGCCACGGGCACCTTGTGATCGTTCTGCTGTGAGTCTAGATTTTCGAACCCGACGCAAAACTGATTGTTAATTGTAACGTTCAGGGCCACCTAATGACGATGGAACACTCAAATTGAGTCGATATTCAATACATCGGCCTCGAGTCGATTTGTCTCTAAGGGGTATATTGCTGTCTCGAGCACCGTATGAACTTCTCCTGTGAGTAGATTTTCGTATCCGACGCAAAAATGATTGTAACGTTCAGGGCCTCCTAATGCCGATGGAACACTCAAATTGCGTCGAGATTCAATACATCGGCCTCCAGCCGACTTGTCTCCAAGGGTCTATTGCTGCCTCGGGCATCTTATGCTCGTTCTCCTGTGAGTCTAAATTTTCGAATCCGACGCAAAAATGATAGTTAATTGTAACGTTTGGGGCCTCCTAATGACGATGGAACACTCAAATTGCGTCGAGATTCAATACATCGGCCTCCAGCCGACTTGTCTCCAAGGGTCTATTGCTGCCTCGGGCACCTTATGGTCGTTCTCCTGTGAGTCTAGATTTTCGAATCCGACGCAAAAATGATAGTTAATTGTAACGTTCAAGGCCTTGTAATGACGATGGAACACTCAAATTGCGACGAGATTCAATACATCGGCCTCCAGCCGACTTGTCTCCAAGGGTCTGTTGCTGCCTCGGGCACCTTATGGTCGTCCTCCTGTGTGTTTAGATTATCGAATCCGACGCAAAAATGATAGTTAATTGTAACGTTTAGGGCCTCCTAATGACGAAGGGACACTCAAATTGCGTCGAGATTCAATACATCGTCCTCCATCCGACTTATCTCCAAGGGTCTAATGCTGCCTCGGGCACCTTATGGTCGTTCTCTTGTAAGTCTAGATTTTCGAATCCGACGCAAAAATGATAGTTAATTGTAACGTTCAGGGCCTACTAATGACGATGGAACTCTCAAATTGCGTCGAGATTCAATACATCGACCTCCAGCTGACTTGTCTCCAAGGGGATATTGCTGCATCGAGCTCCTTATGGTCGTGCTCCTGTGAGTTTAGATTTTCGAATCCGACGAAAAACTGATAGTTAATTGTAACATTCAGGGTCTCCTAAGGTCCATGGAACAATCAAATTGCGTCGAGAGTCAATACATCTTCCTCCAGCCGACTTGTCTACAAGTGGATATTGCTGCCTCGGGCACCAAATGGTCCGTCTGCTGTGAGTCTGGATTTATGAATCCGACGTGAAACTGATAGTTAATTGTAACGTTCAGGGCCTCCTAATGACGATGGAACACTCAAATTGCGTCGAGATTCAATACATCGGCCTCAAGCCGACTTGTCTCCAAGGGGATATTGCTGTCTCGGGCACAATATGATCCTTCTGCTGTGAGTCTAGATTTTCGAATCCGACGCAAAAATGATAGTTAATTGTAACGTTCAGGGCCTTCTAATGACGATGGAAAACTCAAATTGCGTCGAGATTCAATACATCGGCCTCCAGAAGACTTGTCTCCAAGGGGATATCGCTGCCTCGGGCACCACATGGTCCGTCTCCGGTGATTCTACGTTTTCGAATCCGACGCAAAACTCATAGTTAATTGTAACGTTCAGGGCCTCCTATTGGCGACGGAACACTCAAATTGCGTCGAGATTCAATACATCGACCTCCAGCCGACTTGACTCCAAGGGGATATTGCTGCATCGGGCACCTTATGGTCGTTCTCCTGTGAGTTTAGATTTTCGTATCCGACGAAAAACTGATAGTTAATTGTAACATTCAGGGCCTCCTAATGACGATGGAACACTCATTTTGCGTCGCGATCAAATACATCGTCCTCCAACCGACTTGTCTCCAAGGTCAATAGCTGCCACGGGCACCTTGTGATTGTTCTGCTGTGAGTCTAGATTTTCGAACCCGACGCAAAACTGATTGTTAATTGTAACGTTCAGGGCCACCTAATGACGATGGAACACTCAAATTGCGTCGAGATTCAATACATCGGCCTCCAGCCGACTTGTCTCCAAGGGTCTGTTGCTGCCTCGGGCACCTTGTGGTCGTTCTCCTGTGAGTTTAGATTTTCGAATCCGACGGGAAACTGATAGTTAATTGTAAGGTTCAGGGCCTCCTAATGACGATGGAACACTCAAATTGCGTCGAGATTCAATACATCTGCCTCCAGCGGACTTGTCTCCAAGCGGATATTGCTGTCTCGGGCACCATATGATCCTTCTCCTGTGAGTCTAGATTTTCGAATCCGACGCAAAAATGATAGTGAATAGTAACGTTCAGCGACTCCTGATGACGATAGAACTCTCAAATTGCGTCGAGATTCAATACATCGTCCTCCAGCTGATTTGTCTCCAAGGGGATATTGCTGCCTCGGGCACCTTTGATCGTTCTCCTGTGAGTCTAGATTTTCGAATCCGACGCAAAAATGATAGGTAATTGTAACGTTCAGGGCCTCCTAATGCCGATGGAACACTCAAATTGCGTCGAGATTCAATATATCGGCCTCCAGCCGATTTGTCTCCAAGGGTCTATTGCTGCCTCGGGGACCTTATGGTCGTTCTCCTGTGAGTCTAGATTTTCGAATCCGACGCCAAAATGATAGTTAATTGTAACGGTCAGGGCCTTCTAATGTTGATGGAACACTCAAATTGCGTCGAGATTCAATACATCGGCCTCCAACCGACTTGTCTCCAAGGGGATATCGCTGCCTCGGGCACCACATGGTCCGTCTCCGGTGATTCTACGTTTTCGAATCCGACAAAAAACTCATAGTTAATTGGAACGTTCAGGGCCTCCTATTGGCGATGGAACACTCAAATTGCGTCGAGATTCAATACATCGACCTCCAGCCGACTTGTCTCCAAGGGGATATTGCTGCATCGGGCACCTTATGGTCGTTCTCCTGTGAGTTTAGTTTTTCGAATCCGACGAAAAACTGATAGTTAATTGTAACATTCAGGGCCTCCTAATGACGATGGAACACTCATTTTGCGTCGCGATCCAATACATCGTCCTCCAACCGACTTGTCTCCAAGGGTCAATAGCTGCAACGGGCACCTTGTGATCGTTCTGCTGTGAGTCTAGATTTTCGAACCCGACGCAAAACTGATTGTTAATTGTAACGTTCAGGGCCACCTAATGACGATGGAACACTCAAAATGAGTCGATATTCAATACATCGGCCTCCAGTCGATTTGTCTCTAAGGGGTATATTGCTGTCTCGAGCACCGTATGAACTTCTCCTGTGAGTAAATTTTCGTATCCGACGCAAAAATGATTGTAACGTTCAGGGCCTCCTAATGCCGATGGAACACTGAAATTGCGTCGAGAATCAATACATCGGCCTCCAGCCGACTTGTCTCCAAGGGTCTATTGCTGCCTCGGGCACCTTATGGTCGTTCTCCTGTGAGTCTAAATTTTCGAATCCGACGCAAAAATGATAGTTAATTGTAACGTTTGGGGCCTCCTAATGACGATGGAACACTCAAATTGCGTCGAGATTCAATACATCGGCCTCCAGCCGACTTGTTTCCAAGGGTCTATTGCTGCCTCGGGCACCTTATGGTCGTTCTCCTGTGAGTCTAGATTTTCGAATCCGACGCAAAAATGATAGTTAATTCTAACGTTCAGGGCCTTCTAATGACGATGGAACACTCAAATTGCGACGAGATTCAATACATCGGCCTCCAGCCGACTTGTCTCCAAGGGTCTGTTGCTGCCTCGGGCACCTTATGGTCGTTCTCCTGTGTGTTTAGATTATCGAATCCGACGCAAAAATGATAGTTAATTGTAACGTTTAGGGCCTCCTAATGACGAAGGGACACTCAAATTGCGTCGAGATTCAATACATCGTCCTCCATCCGACTTATCTCCAAGGGTCTAATGCTGCCTCGGGCACCTTATGGTCGTTCTCTTGTAAGTCTAGATTTTCGAATCCGACGTAAAAATGATAGTTAATTGTAACGTTCAGGGCCTACTAATGACGATGGAACACTCAAATTGCGTCGAGATTCAATACATCGACCTCCAGTCGACTTGTATCAAAGGGGAAATTGCAGTCTCGTTTACCATATGATCCTTCTCCTGTTAGTAGATTTTCGAATCCGACGCAAAAATGATAGTGAATTGTAACGTTCAGGGCCTCCTAATGCCGATGGAACACTCAAATTGCGTCGAGATTCAATACATCGGCCTCCAGCCGACTTGTCTCCAAGGTTCTATTGCTGCCTCGGGCACCGTATGGTCGTTCCCCAGTGAGTCACCATTTTAGAATCCGACGCAAAACTGATAGTTAATTGTAACGTTCAGGGACTCCTAAAGTCGATGAAACAATCAAATTGCGTCGAGAGTCAATACATCTTCCTCCAGCCGACTTGTCTACAAGGGGATATTGCTGCCTCGGGCAACAAATGGTCCGTCTGCTGTGAATCTGGATTTTTGAATCCGACGCGAGACTGATAGTTAATTGTAACGTTCAGGGTCTCCTAATGCCGATGGAGCACACAAATGGAGTCGGGATTCAATACATCGACCTCCAGCCGACTTGTCTCCAAGGGGATATTGCTGCATCGGGCACCTTATGGTCGTTCTCCTGTGAGTTTAGATTATCGAATCCGACGCAAAAATGATTATTAATTGTAACGTTTAGGGCCTCCTAATGGCGATGGAACACTCAAATTGCGACGAGATTCTATACATCGGCCTCCAGCCGACTTGTCTCCAAGGGTCTGTTGCTGCCTCGGGCACCTTATGGTCGTTCTCTTGTAAGTCTAGATTTTCGAATCCGACGCAAAAATGATAGTTAATTGTAACGTTCAGGGCCTCCTAATGCCGATGGAACACTCAAATTGCGTCGAGATTCAATACATCGCCCTCCAGCCGACTTGACTCCAAGGGTCTATTGCTGCCTCGGGCACCTTATAATCGTTCTACTGTGAGTCTAGATTTTCGAATCCGACGCAAAAATGATAGTTAATTGTAACGTTCAGGGCCTTCTAATGACGATGGAACACTCAAATTGCGTCGAGATTCAATAGATCGGCCTCCAGCCGACTTGTCCCCGAGGGGTATAATGCTGTCTCGAGCACCGTATGAACATCTCCTATGAGTAGATTTTCGAATCCGACGCTAAAATGATAGTTAATTGTAACGTTCAGGGCCTTCTAATGACGATGGGACACTCAAATTGCGTCAAGATTCAATACATCGGCCTCCAGCCGACTTGTCTCCAAGGGGATATCGCTGCCTCGGGCACCACATGGTCCGTCGCCGGTGATTCTACGTTTTCGAATCCGACGCAAAAATGATAGTTAATTGTAACGTTCAGGGCCTTCTAATGACGATGGAACACTCAAATTGCGTCGAGAGTCAATACATCGTCCTCCAGCCGACTTGTCTCCATGGGGATATTACTGCTTCGGGCACCTTATGGTCGTTCTCCTGTTAGTAGATTTTGGAATCCGACGCTAAAATGATAGTTAACTGTAACGTTCAGGGCCTTCTAATGACGATGGGACACTCAAATTGCGTCGAGATTCAGTACATTAGCCTCCAGCCGACTTGCCTCCAAGGGGATATCGCTGCCTCGGGCACAACATGCTCCGTCTCCGGTGATTCTACGTTTTCGAATCCGACGCAAAACTCATAGTTAATTGTAACGTTCAGGGCCTTCTAATGACGATGGAACACTCAAATTGCGTCGAGATTCAATACATCGGCCTTCAGCCGAATTGTCTCTAAGGGTCTATTGCTGCCTCGGGCACCTTATGGTTCTTCTCCTGTGAGTCTAGATTTTCGAATCCGACGCAAAAATGATAGTTAATTGTAACGTTCAGGGCCTTGTAATGACGATGGAACACTCAAATTGCGTCGAGATTCAATACATCGGCCTCCAGCCGACTTGTCTCCAAAGGTCTGTTGCTGCCACGGGCACCTTATGGTCGTTCTCCTGTGAGTTTAGATTATCGAATCCGACGCAAAAATGATAGTTAATTGTTACGTTTAGGGCCTCCTAATGACGATGGGACACTCAAATTGCGTCAAGATTCAATACATCGGCCTCCAGCCGACTTGTCTCCAAGGGGATATCACTGCCTCGGGCACCACGTGGTCCGTCGCCGGTGATTCTACGTTTTCGAATCCGACGCAAAAATGATTGTTAATTGTAACATTCAGGGCCACCTAATGACGATGGAACACTCAAATTGAGTCGAGATTCAATAGATTGACCTCCAGCCGACTTGTCTCCAAGAGGATATTGCTGCCTCGGGCTCCATGTGGTCCGCCTCCTGTGAGTCTAGATTTTCGAATCCGACGCGAAACTGATAGTTAATTGTAAGGCTCAGGGCCTCCTAATGTCGATGGAACACTTAAATTGCGTCGAGATTCAATACATCGACCTCCAGTCGACTTGAATCCAAAGGGATATTGCAGTCTCGTGCACCATATGATCCTTCTCCTGTTAGTAGATTTCCGAATCCGACGTAAAATGATAGTGAATTCTAACGTTCAGGGCCTCCTAATGCCGATGGAACACTAAAATTGCGTCGAGATTCAAGACATCGGCCTCCAGTCGACTTGTCTCCAAGGGCCTATTGCTGCCTCGGGCACCGTATGGTCGTTCTCCTGTGAGTCTAGATTTTCGAATCCGACGCAAAAATGATAGTTAATTGTAACGTTCAGGGCCTTCTAATGACGATGGAACACTCAAATTGCGTCGAGATTCAATATATCGGCCTCCAGCCGACTTGTCTCCAAGGGGACATCGCTGCCTCGGGCACCACATGGTCCGTCTCCGGTGATTCTACGTTTTCGAATCCGACGCAAAACTCATAGTTAATTGTAACGTTCAGGGCCTCCTAATGACGATGGAGCACACAAATTGAGTCGAGATTCAATACATCGGCCTCCAGCCGACTTGTCTCCAAGGGTCTATTGCTGCCTCGGGCACCTTATGGTCGTTCTCCTGTGAGTCTAGATTTTCGAATCCGACGCAAAAATGATAGTTAATTGTAACGTTCAGGGCCTTGTAATGACGATGGAACACTCAAATTGCGTCGAGATTCAATACATCGGCCTCCAGCCGACTTGTCTCCAAGGGTCTATTGCTGCCTAGGGCACCTTGTGGTCGTTCTCGTGTGAGTCTAGATTTTCGAATCCGACGCGAAACTGATAGTAAATTGTAAGGTTCAGGGCCTCCTAATGACGATGGAACACTCAAATTGCGTCGAGATTCAATACATCGTCCTCCAGCCGTCTTGTCTCCAAGGGTCTATTGCTGCCTCGTGCACCTTATGGTCGTTCTCCTGTGAGTCTAGATTTTCGAATCCGACACATAAATGATAGTTAATTGTAACGTTCAGGGACTCCTAAAGACGATGGACCACTCAAATTGCGTCGAAAGTCAATACATCTTCCTCCAGCCGACTTGTCTTCAAGGGGATATTGCTGCCTCGGGCTCCATGTGGTCCGTCTCCGGTGATTCTACGTTTTCGAATCCGACGCAAAAATGATAGTTAATTGTAACGTTCAGGGCCTTCTAATGACGATGGAACACTCAAATTGCGTCGAGAGTCAATACATCTTCCTCCAGCCGACTTGTCTACAAGGGGAGATTGCTGCCTCGGGCACCAAATGGTCCGTCTCCTGTGAATCTGGATTTTTGAATCCGTCGCGAAACTGATAGTTAATTGTAACGTTCAGGGCCTCCTAATGACGATGGAACACTCAAATTGCGTCGAGATTCAATACATCGTCCTCCAGCCGTCTTGTCTCCAAGGGTCTATTGCTGCCTCGTGCACCTTATGGTCGTTCTCCTGTGAGTCTAGATTTTCGAATCCGACACAAAAATGATAGTTAATTGTAACGTTCAGGGCCTCCTAATGCCGATGGAGCACACAAATTGAGTCGAGATACAATACATCGACCTCCAGCCGATTTGTCTCCAAGGGGACATCGCTGCCTCGGGCACCACATGGTCCGTCTCCGGTGATTCTACGTTTTCGAATCCGACGCAAAACTCATAGTTAATTGTAACGTTCAGGGCCTCCTAATGACGATGGAGCACACAAATTGAGTCGAGATTCAATACATCGGCCTCCAGCCGACTTGTCTCCAAGGGTCTATTGCTGCCTCGGGCACCTTATGGTCGTTCTCCTGTGAGTCTAGATTTTCGAATCCGACGCAAAAATGATAGTTAATTGTAACGTTCAGGGCCTTGTAACGACGATGGAACACTCAAATTGCGTCGAGATTCAATACATCGGCCTCCAGCCGACTTGTCTCCAAGGGTCTATTGCTGCCTAGGGCACCTTGTGGTCGTTCTCGTGTGAGTCTAGATTTTCGAATCCGACGCGAAACTGATAGTTAATTGTAAGGTTCAGGGCCTCCTAATGACGATGGAACACTCAAATTGCGTCGAGATTCAATACATCGTCCTCCAGCCGTCTTGTCTCCAAGGGTCTATTGCTGCCTCGTGCACCTTATGGTCGTTCTCCTGTGAGTCTAGATTTTCGAATCCGACACATAAATGATAGTTAATTGTAACGTTCAGGGCCTCCTAAAGACGATGGAACACTCAAATTGCGTCGAGAGTCAATACATCTTCCTCCAGCCGACTTGTCTTCAAGGGGATATTGCTGCCTCGGGCTCCATGTGGTCCGTCTCCGGTGATTCTACGTTTTCGAATCCGACGCAAAAATGATAGTTAATTGTAACGTTCAGGGCCTTCTAATGACGATGGAACACTCAAATTGCGTCGAGAGTCAATACATCTTCCTCCAGCCGACTTGTCTACAAGGGGAGATTGCTGCCTCGGGCACCAAATGGTCCGTCTCCTGTGAATCTGGATTTTTGAATCCGTCGCGAAACTGATAGTTAATTGTAACGTTCAGGGCCTCCTAATGCCGATGGAGCACACAAATTGAGTCGAGATACAATACATCGACCTCCAGCCGATTTGTCTCCAAGGGGATATTGCTGCATCGGGCACCTTATGGTCGTTCTCCTGTGAGTTTAGATTTTCGAATCCGACGCTAAAATGATAGTTAATTGTAACGTTCAGGGCCTTCTAATGCCGATGGCACACTCAAATTGCGTCGAGATTCAATACATCGGCCTCCAGCCGACTTGTCTCCAAGGGTCTATTGCTGCCTCGGGCACCTTATGGTCGTTCTCCTGTGAGTCTTGATTTTCGAATCTGACGCATAAATGATAGTTAATTGTAACGTTCAGGGACTCCTAAAGACGATGGAACACTCAAATTGCGTCGAGAGTCAATACATCTTCCTCCAGCCGACTTGTCTACAAGGGGATATTGCTGCCTCGGGCACCTTATGGTCGTTCTCCTGTGAGTCTAGATTTTCGAATCCGACGCATAAATGATAGTTAATTGTAACGTTCAGGGCCTTCTAATGACGATGGAACACTCAAATTGCGTCGAGATTCAATACATCGGCCTCCAGCCGACTTGTCTCCAAGGGCATATCGCTGCCTCGGGCACCACATGGTCCGTCTCCGGTGATTCTACGTTTTCGAATCCGACGCAAAACTCATAGTTAATTGTAACGTTCAGGGCTTCCTAATGACGATGGAGCACACAAATTGAGTCGAGATTCAATACATCGGCCTCCAGCCGACTTGTCTCCAAGGGTCTATTGCTGCCTCGGGCACCTTATGGTCGTTCTCCTGTGAGTCTAGATTTTCGAATCCGACGCAAAAATGATAGTTAATTGTAACGTTCAGGGCCTTGTAATGACGATGGAACACTCAAATTGCGTCGAGATTCAATACATCGACCTCCAGCCGACTTGTCTCCAAGGGTCTATTGCGGCCTCGGGCACCTTATGGTCGTTCTCCTGTGAGTCTAGATTTTCGAATCCGACGCGAAACTGATAGTAAATTGTAAGGTTCAGGGCCTCCTAATGACGATGGAACACTCAAATTGCGTCGAGATTCAATACATCGTCCTCCAGCCGTCTTGGCTCCAAGGGTCTATTGCTGCCTCGTGCACCTTATGGTCGTTCTCCTGTGAGTCTAGTTTTTCGAATCCGACGCATAAATGATAGTTAATTGTAACGTTGAGGGACTGCTAAAGACGATGGAACACTCAAATTGCGTCGAGAGTCAATACATCTTCCTCCAGCCGACTTGTCTACAAGGGGATATTGCTGCCTCGGGCTCCATGTGGTCCGTCTCCGGTGATTCTACGTTTTTTAATCCGACGCAAAAATGATAGTTAATTGTAACGTTCAGGACCTTCTAATGACGATGGAACACTCAAATTGCGTCGTGAGTCAATACATCTTCCTCCAGCCGACTTGTCTCCATGGGGATATTACTGCCTCGGGCAACTTATGGTCGTTCTCCTGTTAGTAGATTTTCGAATACGACACTAACATAATAGTTAACTGTAACGTTCAGGGCGTCCTAATGCCGAAGGAACACTCAAATTGCGTCGAGATTCAATACATCGTCCGCCAGCCGACTTGTCTCCAAGTGTCTATTGCTGCCTCGGGCACCATATGGTCGTTCTCCTGTGAGTCTAGATTTTGGAATCCGACGCAAAAATGATAGTTAATTGTAACGTTCAGGGCCCTCTAATGACGATTGAACACTCAAATTGCGTCGAGATTCAATACATCGGCCTCCAGCCGACTTGTCTCCAAGGGGATATCGCTGCCTCGGGCACCACATGGTCCGTCTCCGGTGATTCTACGTTTTCGAATCCGACGCAAAACTCATAGTTAATTGTAACGTTCAGGGCCTCCTATTGGCGATGGAACACTCAAATTGCGTCCAGATTCAATACATCGACCTCCAGCCGACTTGTCTCCAAGGGGATATTGCTGCATCGGGCACCTTATGGTCGTTCTCCTGTCAGTTTAGATTTTCGAATCCGACGAAAAACTGATAGTTAATTGTAACATTCAGGGCCTCCTAATGACGATGGAACACTCATTTTGCGTCGCGATCCAATACATCGTCCTCCAACCGACTTGTCTCCAAGGGTCAATAGCTGCCACGGGCACCTTGTGATCGTTCTGCTGTGAGTCTAGATTTTCGAACCCGACGCAAAACTGATTGTTAATTGTAACGTTCAGGGCCTTGTAATGACGATGGAACACTCAAATTGCGTCGAGATTCAATACATCGGCCTCCAGCCGACTTGTCTCCAAGGGTCTATTGCTGCCTAGGGCACCTTGTGGTCGTTCTCGTGTGAGTCTAGATTTTCGAATCCGACGCGAAACTGATAGTTAATTGTAAGGTTCAGGGCCTCCTAATGACGATGGAACACTCAAATTGCGTCGAGATTCAATACATCGTCCTCCAGCCGTCTTGTCTCCAAGGGTCTATTGCTGCCTCGTGCACCTTATGGTCGTTCTCCTGTGAGTCTAGATTTTCGAATCCGACACATAAATGATAGTTAATTGTAACGTTCAGGGCCTCCTAAAGACGATGGAACACTCAAATTGCGTCGAGAGTCAATACATCTTCCTTCAGCCGACTTGTCTTCAAGGGGATATTGCTGCCTCGGGCTCCATGTGGTCCGTCTCCGGTGATTCTACGTTTTCGAATCCGACGCAAAAATGATAGTTAATTGTAACGTTCAGGGCCTTCTAATGACGATGGAACACTCAAATTGCGTCGAGAGTCAATACATCTTCCTCCAGCCGACTTGTCTACAAGGGGAGATTGCAGCCTCGGGCACCAAATGGTCCGTCTCCTGTGAATCTGGATTTTTGAATCCGTCGCGAAACTGATAGTTAATTGTAACGTTCAGGGCCTCCTAATGCCGATGGAGCACACAAATTGAGTCGAGATACAATACATCGACCTCCAGCCGATTTGTCTCCAAGGGGATATTGCTGCATCGGGCACCTTATGGTCGTTCTCCTGTGAGTTTAGATTTTCGAATCCGACGCTAAAATGATAGTTAATTGTAACGTTCAGGGCCTTCTAATGCCGATGGCACACTCAAATTGCGTCGAGATTCAATACATCGGCCTCCAGCCGACTTGTCTCCAAGGGTCTATTGCTGCCTCGGGCACCTTATGGTCGTTCTCCTGTGAGTCTAGATTTTCGAATCCGACGCATAAATGATAGTTAATTGTAACGTTCAGGGACTCCTAAAGACGATGGAACACTCAAATTGCGTCGAGAGTCAATACATCTTCCTCCAGCCGACTTGTCTACAAGGGGATATTGCTGCCTCGGGCACCTTATGGTCGTTCTCCTGTGAGTCTAGATTTTCGAATCCGACGCATAAATGATAGTTAATTGTAACGTTCAGGGCCTTCTAATGACGATGGAACACTCAAATTGCGTCGAGATTCAATACATCGGCCTCCAGCCGACTTGTCTCCAAGGGCATATCGCTGCCTCGGGCACCACATGGTCCGTCTCCGGTGATTCTACGTTTTCGAATCCGACGCAAAACTCATAGTTAATTGTAACGTTCAGGGCCTCCTATTGGCGATGGAACACTCAAATTGCGTCGAGATTCAATACATCGACCTCCAGCCGACTTGTCTCCAAGGGGATATTGCTGCATCGGGCACCTTATGGTCGTTCTCCTGTCAGTTTAGATTTTCGAATCCGACGAAAAACTGATAGTTAATTGTAACATTCAGGGCCTCCTAATGACGATGGAACACTCATTTTGCGTCGCGATCCAATACATCGTCCTCCAACCGACTTGTCTCCAAGGGTCAATAGCTGCCACGGGCACCTTGTGATCGTTCTGCTGTGAGTCTAGATTTTCGAACCCGACGCAAAACTGATTGTTAATTGTAACGTTCAGGACCACCTAGTGACGATGGAACACTCACATTGAGTCGAGATTCAATACATCGACCCCCAGCCGACTTGTCTCCAAGGGGATATTGCTGCCTCGGGCTCCATGTGGTCCGTCTCCTGTAAGTCTAGATTTTCGAATCCGACGCGAAACTGATAGTTAATTGTAAGGTTCAGGGCCTCCTAATGACGATGGAACACTCAAATTGCGTCGAGATTCAATACATCGACCTCCAGTCGACTTGTATCCAAGGGGATATTGCAGTCTCGTGCACCATATGATCCCTCTCGTGTTAGTAGATTTTCGAATCCGACGCAAAAATGATAGTGAATTGTAACGTTCAGGGCCTCCTAATGCCGATGGAACACTAAAATTGCGTCGAGATTCAATACATCGGCCTCCAGCCGACTTGTCTCCAAGGGTCTATTGCCGCCTCGGGCACCGTATGGTCGTTCCCCTGTGAGTCAACATTTTAGAATCCGACGCAAAACTGATAGTTAATTGTAACGTTCAGGGACTCCTAAGGACGATGGAACACTCAAATTGCGTCGAGAGACAATACATCTTCCCCTAGCCGACTTGTCTACAAGGGGATATTGCTGCCTTGGGCACCAAATGGTACGTCTCCTGTGAATCGGGATTTTTGAATCCGACGCGAAACTGATAGTTAATTGTAAGGTTCAGGGCCTCCTAATGACGATGGAACACTCAAATTGCGTCGAGATTCAATACATCGACCTCCAGTCGACTTGTATGCAAGGGGATTTTGCAGTCTCGTGCACCATATGATCCCTCTCGTGTTAGTAGATTTTCGAATCCGACGCAAAAATGATAGTGAATTGCAACGTTCAGGGCCTCCTAATGCCGATGGAACACTAAAATTGCGTCGAGATTCAATACATCGGCCTCCAGCAGACTTGTCTCCAAGGGTCTATTGCCGAGCCGGGCACCGTATGGTCGTTCCCCTGTGAGTCAACATTTTAGAATCCGACGCAAAACTGATAGTTAATTGTAACGTTCAGGGCCTCCTAATGCCGATGGAGCACACAAATTGAGTCGAGATTCAATACATCGACCTCCAGCCGATTTGTCTCCAAGGGTCTATTGCTGCCTCGGGCACCTTATGGTCGTTCTCCTGTGAGTTTAGGTTTTCGAATCCGACGCTAAAATGATTGTTAATTGTAGGATTCAGGGCCTCCTAATGACGATGGAACATTCAAATTGCGTCGAGATTCAATACATCTTCCTCCAGCCGACTAGTCTCCAAGGGTCTATTGCTGCCTCGGGCACCTTATGGTCGTTCTCCTGTGAGTCTAGATTTACGAATCCGACGCATAAGTGATAGTTAATTGTAACGTTCAGGGACTACTAAAGACGATGGAACACTCAAATTGCGTCGAGAGTCAATACATCTTCCTCCAGCCGACTTGTCTACAAGGGGATATTGCAGCCTCGGGCTCCATGTGTTCCGTCTCCTGTGAGTCCAGATTTTCGAATCCGACGCAAAACTGATAGTTAATTGTAAGGTTCAGGGCCTCCTAATGACGATGGAACACTCAAATTGCGTCGAGAGTCACTACATCGGCCTCCAGCGGACTTGTCTCCAAGGGGATATTGCTGTCTCGGGCACCATATGATCCTTCTCCTGTGAGTCTAGATTTTCGAATCCGACGCAAAAATGAAAGTTAAAACGTTCAGGGCCTTCTAATGACGATGGGACACTCAAATTGCGTCGAGATTCAATACATCGGCCTCCAGCCGACTTGTCTCCAAGGGGATATCGCTGCCTCGGGCACCACATGGTCCGTCTCCGGTGATTCTACGTTTTCGATTCCGACGCAAAACTCATAGTTAATTGTATCGTTCAGGGCCTCCTAATGACGATGGAGCACACAAATTGAGTCGAGATTCAATACATCGACCTCCAGCCGACTTGTCTCCAAGGGTCTATTGCTGCCTCGGGCACCTTATGGTCGTTCTCCTGTGAGTCTAGATTTTCGAATCCGACGCAAAAATGATAGTTAATTGTAACGTTCAGGGCCTTCTAATGACGATGGAACACTCAAATTGCGTCGAGATTCAATACATCGGCCTCCAGCCGACTTGTCTCCAAGGGGATATCGCTGCCTCGGGCACCACATGGTCCGTCTCCGGTGGCTCTACGTTTTCGAATCCGACGCAAAACTCATAGTTAATTGTAACGTTCAGGGCCTCCTAATGACGATGGAGCACACAAATTGAGTCGAGATTCAATACATCGGCCTCCAGCCGACTTGTCTCCAAGGGTCTATTGCTGCCTCGGGGACCTTATGGTCGTTCTCCTGTGAGTCTAGATTTTCGAATCCGACGCGAAACTGATAGTTAATTGTAAGGTTCAGGGCCTCCTAATGACGGTGGAACACTCAAATTGCGTCGAGTTTCAATACATCGGCCTCCAGCCGACTTGTCTCCAAGGGTCTATTGCCGCCTCGGGCACCGTATGGTCGATCCCCTGTGAGTCAACATTTTAGAATCCGACGCAAAACTGATAGTTAATTGTAACGTTCAGGGACTCCTAAAGACGATGGAACACTCAAATTGCGTCGAGAGTCAATACATCTTCTTCCAGCCGACTTGGGTACAAGGGGATATCGCTGCCTCGGGCTCCATGTGTTCCGTCTCCTGTGAGTCTAGATTTTCGAATCCGACGCGAAACTGATAGTTAATTGTAAGGTTCAGGGCCTCCTAATGACGGTGGAACACTCAAATTGCGTCGAGTTTCAATACATCGACCTGCAGCCGACTTGTCACCAAGGGTCTATTGCTGCATCGGGTACCTTATGGTCGTTCTCCTGTGAGTTTAGATTTTTGAATCCGACGCAAAAATGATAGTTAATTGTAACGTTCAGGGCCTCCTAATGCCGATGGAACACTAAAATTGCGTCGAGATTCAATACATCGGCCTCCAGCCGACTTTTTTCCCTGGGACTATTGCCGCCTCGGGCACTGTATGGTCGTTCCCCTGTGAGTCAACATTTTAGAATCCGACGCAAAACTGATAGTTAATTGTAATGTTCAGGGACTCCTAAAGACGATGGAACACTCAAATTGCGTCGAGAGTCAATACATCTTCCTCCAGCCGACTTGTCTACAAGGGCATATTGCTGCCTCGGGCACCAAATGTTCCGTCTCCTGTGAATCTGGATTTTTGAATCCGACGCGAAACTGATAGTTAATTGTAACGTTCAGGGCCTCCTAATGCCGATGGAGCACACAAATTGAGTCGAGATTCAATACATCGACCTCCAGCCGATTTGTCTCCAAGGGTCTATTGCTGCCTCGGGCACCTTATGGTCGTTCTCCTGTGAGTTTAGATTTTCGAATCCGACGCTAAAATGATAGTTAATTGTAACGTTCAGGGCCTTCTAATGCCGATGGAACACTCAAATTGCGTCGAGATTCAATACATCGTCCTCCAGCCGACTTGTCTCTAAGGGTCTATTGCTGCCTCGGGCACCTTATTGTCGTTCTCCTGTGAGTCTAGATTTTCGAATCCGACGCATAAATGATAGTTAATTGTAACGTTCAGGGACTCCTAAAGACGATGGAACACTCAAATTGCGTCGAGAGTCAATACATCTTCCTCCAGCCGACTTGTCTACAAGGGGATATTGCTGCCTCGGGCTCATTGTGTTCCGTCTCCTGTGAGTCCAGATTTTCGAATCCGACGCGAAACTGATAGTTAATTGTAAGGTTCAGGGCCTCCTAATGACGATGGAACACTCAAATTGCGTCGAGAGTCAATACATCTTCCTCCAGCCGACTTGTCTCCAAGGGGATATCGCTGCCTCGGGCACCACATGGTCCGTCTAAGGTGATTCTACGTTTTCGAATCCGACGCAAAACTCATAGTTAATTGTAACGTTCAGGGCCTCCTAATGACGATGCAGCACACAAATTGAGTCGAGATTCAATACATCGACCTCCAGCCGACTTGTCTCCAAGGGTCTATTGCTGCCTCGGGCACCTTATGGTCGTTCTCTTGTGAGTCTAGATTTTCGAATCCGACGCAAAAATGATAGTTAATTGTAACGTTTAGGGCCTTCTAATGACGATGGAACACTCAAATTGCGTCGAGATTCAATACATCGGCCTCCAGCCGACTTGTCTCCAAGGGCATATTGCTGTCTCGGGCACCATATGATCCTTCTCCTGTGAGTCTAGATTTTCGAATCCGACACAAAAATGATAGTTAATTGTAACGTTCAGGGCCTTCTAATGACGATGGGACACTCAAATTGCGTCGAGATTCAATACATCGGCCTCCAGCCGACTTGTCTCCAAGGGGATATCGCTGTCTCGGGCACCAAATGGTCCGTCTCCGGTGATTCTACGTTTTCGAATCCGACGCAAAATTGATAGTTAATTGTAACGTTCAGGGCCTTCTAATGACGATGGCACACTCAAATTGCGTCGAGAGTCAATATATCTTCCTCCAGCCGACTTGTCTCCATGGGGAAATTACTGCCTCGGGCACCTTATGGTCGTTCTCCTGTTAGTAGATTTTCGAATCCGACGCTAAAATGATAGTTAACTGCAACGTTCAGGGCCTCCTAATGCCGATGGAACACTCAACTTGCGTCGAGAGTCAATACATCGACCTCCAGTCGACTTGTATCCAAGGGTCTAATGCTGCCTCGGGCACAATATGATCCTTCTCCTGCGAGTCTAGATTTTCGAATCCGACGCAAAAATGATAGTGAATTGTTACGTTCAGGGCCTTCTAATGACGATGGGACACTCAAATTGCGTCGAGATTCAATACATCGGCCTCCAGCCGACTTGTCTCCAAGGGGATATCGCTGCCTCGGGCACCACATGGTCCGTCTCCGGTGATTCTACGTTTTCGAATCCGACGCAAAACTCATAGTTAATTGTAACGTTCAGGGCCTCCTATTGACGATGGAGCACACAAATTGAGTCGAGATTCATTACATGGACCTGCAGCCGACATGTCTCCAAGGGGATATTGCTGCATCGGGCACCTTATGGTCGTTCTCCTGTGAGTTTAGATTTTCGAATCCGACGCTAAAATGATAGGTAATTATAACGTTCAGGGCCTTCTAATGACGATATTCAATACATCGGCCTCCAGCCGACTTGTCTCCAAGGGTCTATTGCTGCCTCGGGCACCTTATGGTCGTTCTCCTGTGAGTCTAGATTTTTGAATCCGACGCATAAATGGTAGTTAATTGTAACGTTCAGGGACTCTAAAAGACGATGGAACACTCAAATGGCGTCGAGAGTTAATACATCTTCTTCCAGCCAGACTCCTGTGAGTCTAGATATTCGAATCCGACGCGAAACTGATAGTTAATTGTAAGGTTCAGGGCCTCCTAATGACGATGGAACACTCAAATTGCGTCGAGATTCAATACATCGGCCTCCAGCGGACTTGTCTCCAAGGGGATATTGCTGTCTCGGGCACCATATGATCCTTCTCCTGTGAGTCTAGATTTTCGAATCCGAGGCAAAAATGATAGTTAATTGTAACGTTCAGGGCCTCCTAATGACGATGGGACACTCAAATTGAGTCGAGATTCAATACATCGACCTCCAGCCGACTTGTCACCAAGGGTCTATTGCTGCATCGGGTACCTTATGGTCGTTCTCCTGTGAGTTTAGATTTTCGAATCCGACGCAAAAATGATAGTTAATTGTAACGCCCAGGGCCTCCTAATGACGATGGAACACTCAAATTGCGTCGAGATTCAATACATCGTCCTCCAGCGGACTTGTCTCCAAGGGTCTATTATTGCCTCGGGCACCTTATGGTTGTTCTCCTGTGAGTCTAGATTTTCGAATCCGACGCATAAATGATAGTTAATTGTAACGTTCAGGGACTCCTAAAGACGATGGAACACTCAAATGGCGTCGAGAGTCAATACATCGACCTCCAGTCGACTTGTATCCATGGGGATATTGCAGTATCGGGCACAATATGATCCTTCTCCTGTGAGTCTAGATTTTCGAATCCGACGCAAAAATGATAGTGAATTGTAACGTTCAGCGCCTCCTAATGACGATAGAAGACTCAAATTGCGTCCAGATTCAACACATCGTCCTCCAGCCGACTTGTCTCCAAGGGTCTAATGCTGCCTCGAGCACCTTATGGTCGTTCTCTTGTAAGTCTACATTTTCGAATCCGACGCAAAAATGATAGTTAATTGTAACGATCAGGGCCTCCTAATGACGATGGAACTCTCAAATTGCGTCGAGATTCAATACATCGTCCTCCAGCCGACTTGTCTCCAAGGGTCTATTGCAGCCTCGGGCACCTTATGGTCGTTCTCCTGTGAGTCTAGATTTTCGAATCCGACGCGAAACTGATAGTTAACTGTAACGTTCAGGGCCTCCTAATGCCGATGGAACACTCAAATTGCGTCGAGATTCAATATATCTTCCTCCAGCCGACTTGTCTCCATGGGGAAATTACTGCCTCGGGCACCTTATGGTCGTTCTCCTGTTAGTAGATTTTCGAATCCGACGCTAAAATGATAGTTAACTGCAACGTTCAGGGCCTCCTAATGCCGATGGAACACTCAACTTGCGTCGAGAGTCAATACATCGACCTCCAGTCGACTTGTATCCAAGGGTCTAATGCTGCCTCGGGCACAATATGATCCTTCTCCTGTGAGTCTAGATTTTCGAATCCGACGCAAAAATGATAGTGAATTGTTACGTTCAGGGCCTTCTAATGACGATGGCACACTCAAATTGCGTCGAGAGTCAATATATCTTCCTCCAGCCGACTTGTCTCCATGGGGAAATTACTGCCTCGGGCACCTTATGGTCGTTCTCCTGTTAGTAGATTTTCGAATCCGACGCTAAAATGATAGTTAACTGCAACGTTCAGGGCCTCCTAATGCCGATGGAACACTCAACTTGCGTCGAGAGTCAATACATCGACCTCCAGTCGACTTGTATCCAAGGGTCTAATGCTGCCTCGGGCACAATATGATCCTTCTCCTGTGAGTCTAGATTTTCGAATCCGACGCAAAAATGAAAGTTAAAACGTTCAGGGCCTTCTAATGACGATGGGACACTCAAATTGCGTCGAGATTCAATACATCGGCCTCCAGCCGACTTGTCTCCAAGGGGATATCGCTGCCTCGGGCACCACATGGTCCGTCTCCGGTGATTCTACGTTTTCGATTCCGACGCAAAACTCATAGTTAATTGTATCGTTCAGGGCCTCCTAATGACGATGGAGCACACAAATTGAGTCGAGATTCAATACATCGACCTCCAGCCGACTTGTCTCCAAGGGTCTATTGCTGCCTCGGGCACCTTATGGTCGTTCTCCTGTGAGTCTAGATTTTCGAATCCGACGCAAAAATGATAGTTAATTGTAACGTTCAGGGCCTTCTAATGACGATGGAACACTCAAATTGCGTCGAGATTCAATACATCGGCCTCCAGCCGACTTGTCTCCAAGGGGATATCGCTGCCTCGGGCACCACATGGTCCGTCTCCGGTGGCTCTACGTTTTCGAATCCGACGCAAAACTCATAGTTAATTGTAACGTTCAGGGCCTCCTAATGACGATGGAGCACACAAATTGAGTCGAGATTCAATACATCGGCCTCCAGCCGACTTGTCTCCAAGGGTCTATTGCAGCCTCGGGGACCTTATGGTCGTTCTCCTGTGAGTCTAGATTTTCGAATCCGACGCGAAACTGATAGTTAATTGTAAGGTTCAGGGCCTCCTAATGACGGTGGAACACTCAAATTGCGTCGAGTTTCAATACATCGGCCTCCAGCCGACTTGTCTCCAAGGGTCTATTGCCGCCTCGGGCACCGTATGGTCGATCCCCTGTGAGTCAACATTTTAGAATCCGACGCAAAACTGATAGTTAATTGTAACGTTCAGGGACTCCTAAAGACGATGGAACACTCAAATTGCGTCGAGAGTCAATACATCTTCTTCCAGCCGACTTGGGTACAAGGGGATATCGCTGCCTCGGGCTCCATGTGTTCCGTCTCCTGTGAGTCTAGATTTTCGAATCCGACGCGAAACTGATAGTTAATTGTAAGGTTCAGGGCCTCCTAATGACGGTGGAACACTCAAATTGCGTCGAGTTTCAATACATCGACCTGCAGCCGACTTGTCACCAAGGGTCTATTGCTGCATCGGGTACCTTATGGTCGTTCTCCTGTGAGTTTAGATTTTTGAATCCGACGCAAAAATGATAGTTAATTGTAACGTTCAGGGCCTCCTAATGCCGATGGAACACTAAAATTGCGTCGAGATTCAATACATCGGCCTCCAGCCGACTTGTTTCCAAGGGACTATTGCCGCCTCGGGCACTGTATGGTCGTTCCCCTGTGAGTCAACATTTTAGAATCCGACGCAAAACTGATAGTTAATTGTAATGTTCAGGGACTCCTAAAGACGATGGAACACTCAAATTGCGTCGAGAGTCAATACATCTTCCTCCAGCCGACTTGTCTACAAGGGCATATTGCTGCCTCGGGCACCAAATGTTCCGTCTCCTGTGAATCTGGATTTTTGAATCCGACGCGAAACTGATAGTTAATTGTAACGTTCAGGGCCTCCTAATGCCGATGGAGCACACAAATTGAGTCGAGATTCAATACATCGACCTCCAGCCGATTTGTCTCCAAGGGTCTATTGCTGCCTCGGGCACCTTATGGTCGTTCTCCTGTGAGTTTAGATTTTCGAATCCGACGCTAAAATGATAGTTAATTGTAACGTTCAGGGCCTTCTAATGCCGATGGAACACTCAAATTGCGTCGAGATTCAATACATCGTCCTCCAGCCGACTTGTCTCTAAGGGTCTATTGCTGCCTCGGGCACCTTATTGTCGTTCTCCTGTGAGTCTAGATTTTCGAATCCGACGCATAAATGATAGTTAATTGTAACGTTCAGGGACTCCTAAAGACGATGGAACACTCAAATTGCGTCGAGAGTCAATACATCTTCCTCCAGCCGACTTGTCTACAAGGGGATATTGCTGCCTCGGTTCTCCTTGTGTTCCGTCTCCTGTGAGTCCAGATTTTCGAATCCGACGCGAAACTGATAGTTAATTGTAAGGTTCAGGGCCTCCTAATGACGATGGAATACTCAAATTGCGTCGAGATTCACTACATCGGCCTCCAGCGGACTTGTGTCCAAGGAGATATTGCTGTCTCGGGCACCATGTGATCCTTCACCTGTGAGTCTAGATTTTCGAATCCGACGCAAAAATGAAAGTTAATTGTAACGTTCAGGGCCTTCTAATGACGATGGGACACTCAAATTGCGTCGAGATTCAATACATCGGCCTCCAGCCGACTTGTCTCCAAGGGGATATCGCTGCCTCGGGCACCACATGGTCCGTCTAAGGTGATTCTACGTTTTCGAATCCGACGCAAAACTCATAGTTAATTGTAACGTTCAGGGCCTCCTAATGACGATGCAGCACACAAATTGAGTCGAGATTCAATACATCGACCTCCAGCCGACTTGTCTCCAAGGGTCTATTGCTGCCTCGGGCACCTTATGGTCGTTCTCTTGTGAGTCTAGATTTTCGAATCCGACGCAAAAATGATAGTTAATTGTAACGTTTAGGGCCTTCTAATGACGATGGAACACTCAAATTGCGTCGAGATTCAATACATCGGCCTCCAGCCGACTTGTCTCCAAGGGCATATTGCTGTCTCGGGCACCATATGATCCTTCTCCTGTGAGTCTAGCTTTTCGAATCCGACACAAAAATGATAGTTAATTGTAACGTTCAGGGCCTTCTAATGACGATGGGACACTCAAATTGCGTCGAGATTCAATACATCGGCCTCCAGCCGACTTGTCTCCAAGGGGATATCGCTGTCTCGGGCACCAAATGGTCCGTCTCCGGTGATTCTACGTTTTCGAATCCGACGTAAAATTGATAGTTAATTGTAACGTTCAGGGCCTTCTAATGACGATGGCACACTCAAATTGCGTCGAGAGTCAATATATCTTCCTCCAGCCGACTTGTCTCCATGGGGAAATTACTGCCTCGGGCACCTTATGGTCGTTCTCCTGTTAGTAGATTTTCGAATCCGACGCTAAAATGATAGTTAACTGCAACGTTCAGGGCCTCCTAATGCCGATGGAACACTCAACTTGCGTCGAGAGTCAATACATCGACCTCCAGTCGACTTGTATCCAAGGGTCTAATGCTGCCTCGGGCACAATATGATCCTTCTCCTGTGAGTCTAGATTTTCGAATCCGACGCAAAAATGATAGTGAATTGTTACGTTCAGGGCCTTCTAATGACGATGGGACACTCAAATTGCGTCGAGATTCAATACATCGGCCTCCAGCCGACTTGTCTCCAAGGGGATATCGCTGCCTCGGGCACCACATGGTCCGTCTCCGGTGATTCTACGTTTTCGAATCCGACGCAAAACTCATAGTTAATTGTAACGTTCAGGGCCTCCTATTGACGATGGAGCACACAAATTGAGTCGAGATTCATTACATCGACCTGCAGCCGACATGTCTCCAAGGGGATATTGCTGCATCGGGCACCTTATGGTCGTTCTCCTGTGAGTTTAGATTTTCGAATCCGACGCTAAAATGATAGGTAATTATAACGTTCAGGGCCTTCTAATGACGATATTCAATACATCGGCCTCCAGCCGACTTGTCTCCAAGGGTCTATTGCTGCCTCGGGCACCTTATGGTCGTTCTCCTGTGAGTCTAGATTTTTGAATCCGACGCATAAATGGTAGTTAATTGTAACGTTCAGGGACTCTAAAAGACGATGGAACACTCAAATGGCGTCGAGAGTTAATACATCTTCTTCCAGCCAGACTCCTGTGAGTCTAGATATTCGAATCCGACGCGAAACTGATAGTTAATTGTAAGGTTCAGGGCCTCCTAATGACGATGGAACACTCAAATTGCGTCGAGATTCAATACATCGGCCTCCAGCGGACTTGTCTCCAAGGGGATATTGCTGTCTCGGGCACCATATGATCCTTCTCCTGTGAGTCTAGATTTTCGAATCCGAGGCAAAAATGATAGTTAATTGTAACGTTCAGGGCCTCCTAATGTCGATGGGACACTCAAATTGAGTCGAGATTCAATACATCGACCTCCAGCCGACTTGTCACCAAGGGTCTATTGCTGCATCGGGTACCTTATGGTCGTTCTCCTGTGAGTTTAGATTTTCGAATCCGACGCAAAAATGATAGTTAATTGTAACGCCCAGGGCCTCCTAATGACGATGGAACACTCAAATTGCGTCGAGATTCAATACATCGTCCTCCAGCGGACTTGTCTCCAAGGGTCTATTATTGCCTCGGGCACCTTATGGTTGTTCTCCTGTGAGTCTAGATTTTCGAATCCGACGCATAAATGATAGTTAATTGTAACGTTCAGGGACTCCTAAAGACGATGGAACACTCAAATGGCGTCGAGAGTCAATACATCGACCTCCAGTCGACTTGTATCCATGGGGATATTGCAGTATCGGGCACAATATGATCCTTCTCCTGTGAGTCTAGATTTTCGAATCCGACGCAAAAATGATAGTGAATTGTAACGTTCAGCGCCTCCTAATGACGATAGAAGACTCAAATTGCGTCCAGATTCAACACATCGTCCTCCAGCCGACTTGTCTCCAAGGGTCTAATGCTGCCTCGAGCACCTTATGGTCGTTCTCTTGTAAGTCTACATTTTCGAATCCGACGCAAAAATGATAGTTAATTGTAACGATCAGGGCCTCCTAATGACGATGGAACTCTCAAATTGCGTCGAGATTCAATACATCGTCCTCCAGCCGACTTGTCTCCAAGGGTCTATTGCAGCCTCGGGCACCTTATGGTCGTTCTCCTGTGAGTCTAGATTTTCGAATCCGACGCGAAACTGATAGTTAACTGTAACGTTCAGGGCCTCCTAATGCCGATGGAACACTCAAATTGCGTCGAGATTCAATATATCTTCCTCCAGCCGACTTGTCTCCATGGGGAAATTACTGCCTCGGGCACCTTATGGTCGTTCTCCTGTTAGTAGATTTTCGAATCCGACGCTAAAATGATAGTTAACTGCAACGTTCAGGGCCTCCTAATGCCGATGGAACACTCAACTTGCGTCGAGAGTCAATACATCGACCTCCAGTCGACTTGTATCCAAGGGTCTAATGCTGCCTCGGGCACAATATGATCCTTCTCCTGTGAGTCTAGATTTTCGAATCCGACGCAAAAATGATAGTGAATTGTTACGTTCAGGGCCTTCTAATGACGATGGCACACTCAAATTGCGTCGAGAGTCAATATATCTTCCTCCAGCCGACTTGTCTCCATGGGGAAATTACTGCCTCGGGCACCTTATGGTCGTTCTCCTGTTAGTAGATTTTCGAATCCGACGCTAAAATGATAGTTAACTGCAACGTTCAGGGCCTCCTAATGCCGATGGAACACTCAACTTGCGTCGAGAGTCAATACATCGACCTCCAGTCGACTTGTATCCAAGGGTCTAATGCTGCCTCGGGCACAATATGATCCTTCTCCTGTGAGTCTAGATTTTCGAATCCGACGCAAAAATGATAGTGAATTGTTACGTTAAGGGCCTTCTAATGACGATGGGACACTCAAATTGCGTCGAGATTCAATACATCGGCCTCCAGCCGACTTGTCTCCAAGGGGATATCGCTGCCTCGGGCACCACATGGTCCGTCTCCGGTGATTCTACGTTTTCGAATCCGACGCAAAACTCATAGTTAATTGTAACGTTCAGGGCCTCCTATTGACGATGGAGCACACAAATTGAGTCGAGATTCATTACATCGACCTGCAGCCGACATGTCTCCAAGGGGATATTGCTGCATCGGGCACCTTATGGTCGTTCTCCTGTGAGTTTAGATTTTCGAATCCGACGCTAAAATGATAGGTAATTATAACGTTCAGGGCCTTCTAATGACGATATTCAATACATCGGCCTCCAGCCGACTTGTCTCCAAGGGTCTATTGCTGCCTCGGGCACCTTATGGTCGTTCTCCTGTGAGTCTAGATTTTTGAATCCGACGCATAAATGGTAGTTAATTGTAACGTTCAGGGACTCTAAAAGACGATGGAACACTCAAATGGCGTCGAGAGTTAATACATCTTCTTCCAGCCAGACTCCTGTGAGTCTAGATATTCGAATCCGACGCGAAACTGATAGTTAATTGTAAGGTTCAGGGCCTCCTAATGACGATGGAACACTCAAATTGCGTCGAGATTCAATACATCGGCCTCCAGCGGACTTGTCTCCAAGGGGATATTGCTGTCTCGGGCACCATATGATCCTTCTCCTGTGAGTCTAGATTTTCGAATCCGAGGCAAAAATGATAGTTAATTGTAACGTTCAGGGCCTCCTAATGACGATGGGACACTCAAATTGAGTCGAGATTCAATACATCGACCTCCAGCCGACTTGTCACCAAGGGTCTATTGCTGCATCGGGTACCTTATGGTCGTTCTCCTGTGAGTTTAGATTTTCGAATCCGACGCAAAAATGATAGTTAATTGTAACGCCCAGGGCCTCCTAATGACGATGGAACACTCAAATTGCGTCGAGATTCAATACATCGTCCTCCAGCGGACTTGTCTCCAAGGGTCTATTGCTGCCTCGGGCACCTTATGGTTGTTCTCCTGTGAGTCTAGATTTTCGAATCCGACGCATAAATGATAGTTAATTGTAACGTTCAGGGACTCCTAAAGACGATGGAACACTCAAATGGCGTCGAGAGTCAATACATCGACCTCCAGTCGACTTGTATCCATGGGGATATTGCAGTATCGGGCACAATATGATCCTTCTCCTGTGAGTCTAGATTTTCGAATCCGACGCAAAAATGATAGTGAATTGTAACGTTCAGCGCCTCCTAATGACGATAGAAGACTCAAATTGCGTCCAGATTCAACACATCGTCCTCCAGCCGACTTGTCTCCAAGGGTCTAATGCTGCCTCGAGCACCTTATGGTCGTTCTCTTGTAAGTCTACATTTTCGAATCCGACGCAAAAATGATAGTTAATTGTAACGATCAGGGCCTCCTAATGACGATGGAACTCTCAAATTGCGTCGAGATTCAATACATCGTCCTCCAGCCGACTTGTCTCCAAGGGTCTATTGCAGCCTCGGGCACCTTATGGTCGTTCTCCTGTGAGTCTAGATTTTCGAATCCGACGCGAAACTGATAGTTAACTGTAACGTTCAGGGCCTCCTAATGCCGATGGAACACTCAAATTGCGTCGAGATTCAATACTTCGGCCTCCAGCCGACTTGTCTACAAGGGTCTATTGCTGCCTCGGGCACCTTATGGTCGTTCTCTTGTAAGGCTAGATTTTTGAATCCGACGCAAAAATCATAGTTAATTGTAACGTTCAGGGCCTCCTAATGCCGATGGAACACTCAAATTGCGTCGAGATTCAATACATCCGCCTCCAGCCGCCTTGTCTCCAAGGGTCTGTTGCTGCCTCGGGCACCTTATGGTCGTTCTCCTGTGAGTTAAGATTATCGAATCCGACGCAAAAATGATAGTTAATTGTAACGTTCAGGGCCTCCTAATGACGATGGAACACTCAAATTGCGACGAGATGCAATACATCGTCCTCCAGCCGACTTGTCTCCAAGGGTCTATTGCAGCCTCGGGCACAACATGGTCCTTCTCCTGTGAGTCTAGATTTTGGAATCCGACGCAGAAATGATAGTGAATTGTAGCGTTCAGGGCCTCCTAATGTCGACTGAGCACTCAAATTGCGTCAAGAATCAATACATCGGTTTCCAGCCGACTTGTCTCCAAACGTCTATTGCTGCCTCGGGCACCTTATGGTCGTTCTCCTGTGAGTCTAGATTTTCGAATCCGACGCATAAATGATAGTTATTTGTAACGTTCAGGGACTCCTAAAGACGATGGAACACTCAAATTGCGTCGAGATTCAATACATCGATCTCCAGTCGACTTGTATCCAAGGGGATATTGCTGTCTCGGGCACCATATGATCCTTCTCCTGTGAATCTAGATTTTCGAATCCGACGCAAAAATGATAGTGAATAGTAACGTTCAGCGCCTCCTGATGACGATAGAACTCGCAAATTGCGTCGAGATGCAATACATCGTCCCCCAGCTGATTTGTCTCCAATGGGATATTGCTGCCACGGGCACCAAATGGTTCGTCTCCTATGAGTCTGGATTTTTGAATCCGACGCGAAACTGATAGTTAATTGTAACGTTCAGGGCCTCCAAATGCCGATGGAACACTCAAATTGCGTCAAGAATCAATACATCGGTTTCCAGCCGACTTGTCTCCAAGGGTCTATTGCTGTCTCCTGTGAGTAGATTTTCGAATCCAACGCTAGAATGATTGTCAACTGTAACGTTCAGGGCCTCCTAATGACGATGGAACACTCAAATTGCGTCAAGAATCCATACATCGGTTTCCAGCCGACTTGTCTCCAAGTGTCTATTGCTGCCTCGAGCACCGTATGAACTTCTCCTGTGAGTAGATTTTTGAATCCGACGCAAAAATGATAGTTAATTCTAACGTTTAGGATCTCCTAATGACGATAGAAGACTCAAATTGCGTCGAGATTCAATACATCGACCTCCAGCCGACTTGTATCCAAGGGGATATTGCAGTCTCGTGCACCATATGATCCTTCTCCTGTTAGTAGATTTTCGATTCAGACGCTAAAATGATAGTTAACTGTAACGTTCGGGGCCTCCTAATGCCGATGGAACACTCAAATTGCTTCGAGATTCAATACATCGGCCTCCAGCCGACTTGTCTCCAAGGGTCTATTGCTGCCTCGGGCACCTTATGGTCGTTCTCCTGTGAGTTTAGATCTTCAAATCCGCCGCAAAAATGATAGTTAATTGCAACATTCAGGGCCTCCTAATGACGATGGAACACTCAAATTGCGTCGCGATCCAATACATCGTCCTCCAGCCGAGTTGTCTCCAAGGGTCTATTGCTGCCTCGGTCACCTTATGGTCGTTCTCCTGTGAGTCTAGATTTTCGAATCCGACGCAAAAATGATAGTTTATTCTAACGTTCAGGGCCTTCTAATGACGATGGAACACTCGTTTTGCGTCGCGATCCAATACATCGTCCTCCAACCGACTTGTCTCCAAGGGTCAATAGCTGCCTCGGGCACCGTGTGGTCGTTCCCCTGTGAGTCAAAATTTAGAATCCGACGCAAAACTGATAGTTAAATGTAATGCTCAGGGCCTCTTAATGACGATGGAACACTCAAATTGCGTCGAGAGTCAATACATCTTCCTCCAGCCGACTTGTCTACAAGGAGATATTGCTGCCTCGGGCTCCATGTGATCCGTCTCCTGTGAGTCTAGATTTTCGAATCCGACGCGAAACTGATATTTAAATGTAAGGTTAAGGGCCTCCTAATGACGACGGAACACTCAAATTGCGTCGAGATTCAATACATCGGCCTCCAGCCGACTTGTCTCCAAGTTGATATTGCTGTCTCGGGCACCATATGATCCTTATCCTGTGAGTCTAGATTTTCGAATCCGACGCAGAAATGATAGTTAATTGTAACGTTCAGGGCCTTGTAATGACGATGGAACACTCAAATTGCGTCGAGATTCAATACATCGGCCTCCAGCCGACTTGTCTCCAAGGGTCTGTTGCTGCCTCGGGCACCTTATGGTCGTTCTCCTATGAGTTGAGATTATCGAATCCAACGCAAAACTCATTGTTTATTGTAACGTTCAGGGCCACCTAATGACGATGGAACACTCAAATTGAGTCGAGATTCAATACATCGTCCTCCAGCCGACTTGTCTCCAAGGGTCTGTTGCTGCCTCGGGCACCTTATGGTCGTTCTCCTGTGAGTCTAGATTTTCGAATCCGACGCAAAAATGATAGTTAATTGTAACGTTCAGGGCCTCCTAATGACGATGGAACTCTCAAATTGCGTCGAGATTCAATACATCGTCCTCCAGCCATCTTGTCTCCAAGGGTCTATTGCTGCCTCGGTCACCTTATGGTCGTTCTCCTGTGAGTCTAGATTTTCGAATCCGACGCAAAAATGATAGTTAATTCTAACGTTCAGGGCCTTCTAATGACGATGGAACACTCATTTTGCGTCGCGATCCAATACATCGTCCTCCAACCGACTTGTCTCCAAGGGTCAATAGCGGCCTCGGGCACGGTGTGGTCGTTCCCCTGTGAGTCAACATTTTAGAATCCGAAGCAAAACTGATAGTTAAATGTAATGCTCAGGGCCTCTTAATGACAATGGAACACTCAAATTGCGTCGAGAGTCAATACATATTCCTCCAGCCGACTTGTCTACAAGGGGATATTGCTGCCTCGGGATCCATGCGGTCCGTCTCCTGTGAGTCTAGATTTTGAAATCCGACGCGAAACTGATAGTTAATTGTAAGGTTCAGGGCCTCCTAATGACGATGGAACACTCAAATTGCGTCGCGATCCAATACATCGTCCTCCAGCCGAGTTGTCTCCAAGGGTCTATTGCTGCCTCGGGCACCATATGATCCTTCTCCTGTGAGTCTAGATTTTCGAATCCGACGCAAAAATGATAGTGAATTGTAACGTTCAGCGCCTCCTAATGACGATAGAGGACTCAAATTGCGTCGAGATTCAATACATCGACCTCCAGTCGACTTGTATCCAAGGGGATATTGCAGTCTCGGGCACCTTATGGTCGTATTCTTGTAAGTCTGGATTTTCGATTCCGACAAAAAATGATAGTTAATTCTAACGTTCAGGGCCTTCTAATGACGATGGAACACTCGTTTTGCGTCGCGATCCAATACATCGTCCTCCAACCGACTTGTCTCCAAGGGTCAATAGCTGCCTCGGGCACCGTGTGGTCGTTCCCCTGTGAGTCAAAATTTGGAATCCGACGCAAAACTGATAGTTAAATGTAATGCTCAGGGCCTCTTAATGACGATGGAACACTCAAATTGCGTCGAGAGTCAATACATCTTCCTTCAGCCGACTTGTCTCCAAGGGTCTGTTGCTGCCTCGGGCACCTTATGGTCGTTCTCCTGTGAGTCAACATTTTAGAATCCGACGCAAAACTGATAGTTAAATGTAATGCTCAGGGCCTCTTAATGACGATGGAACACTCAAATTGCGTCGAGAGTCAATACATCTTCCTCCAGCCGACTTGTCTACAAGGGGATATCGATGCCTCGGGCACCACATGGTCCTTCTCCGGTGATTCTACGTTTTCGAATCCGACGCATAAATGATAGTTAATTGTAACGTTCAGGGACTCCTAAAGACGATGGAACACTCAAATTGCGTCGAGATTCAATACATCAGCCTCCAGCGGACTTGTCTCCAAGGGGATATTGCTGCCTCGGGCTCCATGTGGTCCGTCTCCTGTGAGTCTAGATTTTCGAATCCGACGCGAAACTGATAGTTAATTGTAACATTCAGGGCCTCCTAATGCCGACGGAACACTCAAATTGCGTCGAGATTCAATACATCGGCCTCCAGCCGACTTGTCTCCAAGGGTCTATTGCTGCCTCGGGCACCTTATGGTCGTTCTCTTGCAAGTCTAGATTTTCGAATCCGACGCTAAAATGATAGTTAACTGTAACGATCAGGGCCTCCTAAAGCCGATGGAACACTCAAATTGCGTCGAGATTCAATACATCGGCCTCCAGCCGACTTGTCTCCAAGGGTCTGTAGCTGCCTCGGGCACCTTATGGTCGTTCTCCTGTGAGTTTAGATTTTGGAATCCGCCGCAAAAATGATAGTTAATTGTAACATTCAGGGCCTCCTAATGACGATTTAACACTCAAATTGCGTCGCGATCCAATACATCGTCCTCCAGCCGACTTGTCTCCAAGGGTCTATTGCTGCCTCGGGCACCTTATGGTCGTTCTCTTGTAAGTCTAGATTTTCGAATCCGACGGAAAAATGATAGTTAATTGTAACATTCAGGGCCTCCTAATGACGATGGAACTCTCAAATTGCGTCGAGATTCAATACATCGTCCTCCAGCCGACTTGTCTCCGAGGGTCTATTGCTGCCTCGGTCACCTTATGGTCGTTCTCCTGTGAGTCTAGATTTTCGAATCCGACGCAAAAATGATAGTTAATTCTAACGTTCAGGGCCTTCTAATGACGATGGAACACTCATTTTGCGTCGCGATCCAATACATCGTCCTCCAAGGGTCAATAGCTGCCTCGGGCACCGTGTGGTCGTTCCCCTGTGAGTCAACATTTTAGAATCCGAAGCAAAACTGATAGTTAAATGTAATGCTCAGGGCCTCTTAATGACGATGGATCACTCAAATTGCGTCGAGAGTCAATACATCTTCCTCCAGCCGACTTGTCTACAAGGGGATATTGCTGCCTCGGGCTCCATGTGGTCCGTCTCCTGTGAGTCTAGATTTTCGAATCCGACGCGAAACTGATAGTTAATTGTAAGGTTCAGGGCCTCCTAATGACGATGGAACACTCAAATTGCGTCGAGATTCAATACATCGACCTCCAGTCGACTTGTATCCAAGGGGATATTGCAGTCTCGGGCACCTTATGGTCGTTCTCCTGTGAGTCTAGATTTACGAATCCGACGCAAAAATGATAGTTAATTGTAACGTTCAGGGCCTTTAATGACGATGGAACACTCAAATTGCGTCGAGAGTCAATACATCGTCCTCCAGCCGACTTGTCTCCAAGGGGATATCGCTGCCTCGGGCACCACATGGTCCTTCTCCGGTGATTCTACGTTTTCGAATCCGATGCATAAATGATAGTTAATTGTAACGTTCAGGGACTCCTAAAGACGATGGTACACTCAAATTGCGTCGAGATTCAATACATCGGCCTCCAGCGGACTTGTCTCCAAGGTGATATTGCTGCCTCGGGCTCCATGTGGTCCGTCTCCTGTGAGTCTAGATTTTCGAATCCGACGCGAAACTGATAGTTAATTGAAACATTCAGGGCCTCCTAATGCCGATGGAACACTCAAATTGCGTCGAGATTCAATGCATCGGCCTCCAGCCGACTTGTCTCCAAGGGTCTATTGCTGCCTCGGGCACCTTATGGTCGTTCTCTTGTAAGTCTAGATTTTCGAATCCGACGCAAAAATGATAGTTCATCATAACGTTCAGGGCGACCTAATGACGATAGAAGACTCAAATTGCGTCGAGATTCAATACATCGTCCTCCAGCCGAATTGTCTCCAAGGGTCTATTGCTGCCTCGGGCATCGTATGGTCGTTCTCCTGTGAGTCTAGATTTTAGAATCCGACGCAAAACTGATAATTAAATGTAATGCTCAGGGCCTCTTAATGACGATGGAACACTCAAATTGCGTCGAGATTCAATACATCGGCCTCCAGCCGACTTGTCTCCAAGGGTCTATTGCTGCCTCGGGCACCTTATGGTCGTTCTCCTGTGAGTCTAGATTTTCGAATCCGACGCAAAACTCAATGTTAATTGTAACGTTCAGGGCTTGTAATGACGATGGAACACTCAAATTGCGTCGAGATTCAATACATCGGCCTCCAGCCGACTTGTCTCCAAGGGTCTATTGCTGCCTCGGGCACCTTATGGTCGTTCTCTTGTAAGTCTAGATTTTCGAATCCGACGCAAAAATGATAGTTCATTATAACGTTCAGGGCGACCTAATGACGATAGAAGACTCAAATTGCGTCGAGATTCAATACATCGTCCTCCAGCCGATTTGTCTCCAAGGGTCTATTGCTGCCTCGGGCACCTTATGGTCGTTATCCTGTGGGTCTATATTTTCGAATCCGACGCATAAATGATAGTTAATTGTAACGTTTAGGGCCTCCTAATGACGATAGAAGACTCAAATTGCGTCGAAATTCAATACATCGACCTCCAGTCGACTTGTATCCAAGGGGATATTGCAGTCTCGGGCACCTTATGGTCGTTCTCCTGTGAGTCTAGATTTTCGAATCCGACGCAAAAATGATAGTTAATTGTAACGTTCAGGGCCTTCTAGTGACGATGGAACACTCAAATTGCGTCGAGATTCAATACATCGTCCTCCAGCCGATTTGTCTCCAAGGGGATATCGCTGCCTTGGGCACCACATAGTCCTTCTCCGTAGATTCTAAGTTTTCGAATCCGACGCATAAATGATAGTTAATTGTAACGTTTAGGGACTCCTAAAGACGATGGAACACTCAAATTGCGTCGAGATTCAATACATCGACCTCCAGCCGAGTTGTCTACAAGGGTCTGTTGGTGCCTCGGGCACCTTATTTTCGTTCTCCTGTGAGTTTAGATTATCGAATCCGACGCAAAAATTACAGTTAATTGCAACGTTCAGGGCCTCCTAATGCCGATGGAACACTCAAATTGCGTCGAGATTCAATACATCGGCCTCCAGCCGACTTGTCTCCAAGGGTCTATTGCTGCCTCGGGCACCTAATGGTCGTTCTCCTGTGAGTCTAGATTTTCGAATCCGACGCAAAACTCATAGTTAAATGTAACGTTCAGGGCCTCCTAATGCCGATGGAACACTCAAATTGCGTCGAGCGTCAATACATCTTCCTCCAGCCGACTTGTCTACAAGTGGATATTGCTGCCTCGGGCTCCGTGTGGTCCGTCTCCTGTGAGTCTAGATTTTCGAATCCGACGCGAAACTAATAGGTAATTGTAAGGTTCATGGCCTCCTAATGACGATGGAACACTCAAATTGCGTCGAGATTCAATACATCGACCTCCAGCTGACTTGTCTACAAGGGGATATTGCTGCCTCGGGATCCATGTGGTCCGTCTCCTGTGAGTCTAGATTATCGAATCCGACGCAAAAATGATAGTTCATTATAACGTTCAGGGCGACCTAATGACAATAGAAGACTCAAATTGCGTCGAGATTCAATACATCGTCCTCCAGCCGATTTGTCTCCAAGGGTCTATTGCTGCCTCGGGCACCTTATGGTCGTTCTCCTGTGAGTCTAGATTTTCGAATCCGACGCAAAACTCATAGTTAGTTGTAACGTTCAGGGCCTTGTAATGACGATGGAACACTCAAATTGCGTCGAGATTCAATACATCGGAATCCAGCCGACTTGTCTCCAAGGGTCTGTTGCGGCCTCGGGCACCTTATGGTCGTTCTCCTGTGAGTCAACATTGTAGAATCCGACGCAAAACTGATAGTTAAATGTAATGCTCAGGGCCTCTTAATGACGATGGAACACTCAAATTGCATCGAGAGTCAATGCATCTTCCTCCAGCCGACTTGTCTACAAGGGGATATTGCTGCCTCGGGCTCCATGTGGTCCGTCTCCTGTGAGTCTAGATTTTCGAATCCGACGCGAAACTGATAGATAATTGTAAGGTTCAGGGAATCCTAATGACGATGGAACACTCAAATTGCGTCGAGGTTCAATACATCGTCCTCCAGCCGACCTGTCTCCAAGGGGATATCGCTGCCTCGGGCACCACATGGTCCTTCTCCGTAGATTCTGCGTTTTCGAATCCGACGCATAAATGATAGTTAATTGTAACGTTCAGGGAATCCTAAAGACGATGGGACACTCAAATTGCGTCGAGACTCAATACATCGACCTCCAGCCGACTTGTCTACAAGGGGATATTGTTTCTCTAGCTCCATGTGGTCCGTCTCCTGTGAGTCTAGATTTTCGAATCCGACGCGAAACTGACAGTTAATTGTAACATTCAGGGCCTCCTAATGCCGATGGAACACTCGAATTGCGACGAGATTCAATACATCGGCCTCCAGCCGACTTGTCTACAAGGGTCTATTGCTGCCTCGGGCACCTTATGGTCGTTCTCCTGTGAGTCTAGATTTTCGAATCCGACGCAAAACTCATAGTTAATTGTAACGTTTAGGGCCTCCTAATGCCGATGGAACACTCAAATTGCGTCGAGAGTCAATACATCTTCCTCCAGCCGACTTGTCTACAAGTGGATATTGCTGCCTCGGGCTCCATGTGGTCCGTCTCCTGTGAGTCTAGATTTTCGAATCCGACGCGGAACTGATAGTTAATTGTAAGGTTCAGTGCCTTCTAATGACGATGGAACACTCAAATTGCGTCGAGATTCAATACACCGACCTCCAGCCGACTTGTCTACAAGGGGATATTGCTGCCTCGGGCTCCATGTGGTCCGTCTCCTGTGAGTCTAGATTTTCGAATCCGACGCGAAACTGACAGTTAATTGTAACATTCAGGGCCTCCTAATGGCGATGGAACACTCAAATTGCGTCGAGATTCAATACATCGGAATTCAGCCGATTTGTCTCCAAGGGCCTATTGCTGCCTCGGGCACCATATGGTCGTTCTCTTGTGAGTCTAGATTATCGAATCCGACGCAAAAATGATAGTTCATTATAACGTTCAGGGCAACCTAATGACGATAGAAGACTCAAATTGCGTCGAGATTCAATACATCGTCCTCCAGCCGATTTGTCTCCAAGGGTCTATTGCTGCCTCGGGCACCTTGTGGTCGTTCTCCTGTGAGTCTAGATTTTCGAATCCGATGCATAAATGATAGTTAATTGTAACGTTCAGGGCCTCCTAATGACGATGGGACACTCAAATTGCGTCGAGATTCAATACATGGTCCTCCAGCCGTCTTGTCTCCATGGGGATATTACTGCCTCCGGCCTCTTATGTTCGCTCTCATGTGAGTCTAAATTTTCGAATCCGACGCCAACCTGATAGTTAATTGTAACGTTCAGGGCCTCCTAATGACGATGGAACACTCAAATTGCGTCGAGATTCAATACATCGTCCTCCAGCCGATTTGTCTCCAAGGGTCTATTGCTGCCACGGGCACCTTATGGTCGTTCTCCTGTGAGTCTAGATTTTCGAATCCGACGCATAAATGATAGTTAATTGTAACGTTTGGGGCCTCCTAATGGCGATGGGACACTCAAATTGCGTCGATATTCAATACATCTTCCTCCAACCGACTCGTCTACAAGGGGATATTGCTGGCTCGGGCTCCATGTGGTCCGTCTCCTGTGAGTCTGGATTTTCGAATCCGACGCAAAAATGATAGTTAATTGTAACGTTCAGGGCCTTCTAATGACGATGGAACACTCAAATTGCGTCGAGATTCAATTCATTGTCCTCCAGCCGACTTGTCTCCAAGGGAATATCGCTGCCTCGGGCACCACATGGTCCTTCTCCGTAGATTCTACGTTTTCGAATCCGACGCATAAATGACAGTTAATTGTAACGTTCAGGGACTCCTAAAGACGATGGAACACTCAAATTGCGTCGAGATTCAATACATCGACCTCCAGCCGACTTGTCTACAAGGGGATATTGCTGCTTCGGGCTCCATGTGTTCCGTCTCCTGTGAGTCTAGATTTTCGAATCCGACGCGAAACTGATAGTTAATTGTAACATTCAGGGCCTCCTAATGCCGATGGAACACTCAAATTGCGTCGAGATTCAATACATCGGCCTCCAGCCGACTTGCCTCCAATTGTCTGTTGCTGCCTCGGGCACCTTACGGTCGTTCTCCTGTGAGTTTAGATTATCGAATACGACGCAAAAATGATAGTTAATTGTAACCTTCAGTTCCTCCTAATGCCGATGGAACACTCAAATTGCGTCGAGATTCAATACATCGGCCTCCAGCCAACTTGTCTCCAAGGGTCTATTGCTTCCTCGGGCACATTATGGTCGTTCTAGTGTGAGTCTAGGTTTTCGAATCCGACGCAAAACTCATAGTTAATTGTAACGTTTAGGGCCTCCTAATGCCGATGGAACACTCAAATTGCGTCGAGAGTCAATACATCTTCCACCAGCCGACTTGTCTACAAGTGGATATTGCTGCCTCGGGCTCCGTGTGGTCCGTCTCCTGTGAGTCTAGATTTTCGAATCCGACGCGAAACTAACAGGTAATTGTAAGGTTCATGGCCTCCTAATGACGATGGAACACTCAAATTGCGTCGAGATTCAATACATCGACCTCCAGCTGACTTGTCTACAAGGGGATATTGCTGCCTCGGGATCCATGTGGTCCGTCTCCTGTGAGTCTAGATTATCGAATCCGACGCAAAAATGATAGTTCATTATAACGTTCAGGGCGACCTAATGACAATAGAAGACTCAAATTGCGTCGAGATTCAATACATCGTCCTCCAGCCGATTTGTCTCCAAGGGTCTATTGCTGCCTCGGGCACTTTATGGTCGTTCTCCTGTGAGTCTAGATTTTCGAATCCGACGCAAAACTCATAGTTAATTGTAACGTTCAGGGCCTTGTAATGACGATGGAACACTCAAATTGCGTCGAGATTCAATACATCGGAATCCAGCCGACTTGTCTCCAAGGGTCTGTTGCTGCCTCGGGCACCTTATGGTCGTTCTCCTGTGAGTCAACATTGTAGAATCCGACGCAAAACTGATAGTTAAATGTAATGCTAAGGGCCTCTTAATGACGATGGAACACTCAAATTGCATCGAGAGTCAATGCATCTTCCTCCAGCCGACTTGTCTACAAGGGGATATTGCTGCCTCGGGCTCCATGTGGTCCGGCTCCTGTGAGTCTAGAATTTCGAATCCGACGCGAAACTGATAGTTAATTGTAAGGTTCAGGGAATCCTAATGACGATGGAACACTCAAATTGCGTCGAGATGCAATACATCGTCCTCCAGCCGACCTGTCTCCAAAGGGATATCGCTGCCTCGGGCACCACATGGTCCTTCTCCGTAGATTCTGCGTTTTCGAATCCGACGCATAAATGATAGTTAATTGTAACGTTCATGGACTCCTAAAGACGATGGAACACTCAAATTGCGTCGAGACTCAATACATCGACCTCCAGCCGACTTGTCTACAAGGGGATATTGCTGCCTCTAGCTCCATGTGGTCCGTCTCCTGTGAGTCTAGATTTTCGAATCCGACGCGAAACTGATAGTTAATTGTAACATTCAGGGCCTCCTAATGCCGATGGAACACTCAAATTGCGTCGAGATTCAATACATCGGCCTCCAGCCGACTTGCCTCCAAGGGTCTGCTGCGGCCTCGGGCACCTTATGGTCGTTCTCCTGTGAATTTAGATTATCGAATCCGACGCAAAAATGATAGTTAATTGTAACCTTCAGTTCCTCCTAATGCCGATGGAACACTCAAATTGCGTCGAGATTCAATACATCGGCCTCCAGCCAACTTGTCTCCAAGGGTCTATTGCTGCCTCGGGCACCTTATGGTCGTTCTAGTGTGAGTCTAGATTTTCGAATCCGACGCAAAACTCATAGTTAATTGTAACGTTTAGGGCCTCCTAATGCCGATGGAACACTCAAATTGCGTCAGAGAGTCAATACATCTTCCACCAGCCGACTTGTCTACAAGTGGATATTGCTGCCTCGGGCTCCGTGTGGTCCGTCTCCTGTGAGTCTAGATTTTCGAATCCGACGCGAAACTAATAGGTAATTGTAAGGTTCATGGCCTCCTAATGACGATGGAACACTCAAATTGCGTCGAGATTCAATACATCGACCTCCAGCTGACTTGTCTACAAGGGGATATTGCTGCCTCGGGATCCATGTGGTCCGTCTCCTGTGAGTCTAGATTATCGAATCCGACGCAAAAATGATAGTTCATTATAACGTTCAGGGCGACCTAATGACAATAGAAGACTCAAATTGCGTCGAGATTCAATACATCGTCCTCCAGCCGATTTGTCTCCAAGGGTCTATTGCTGCCTCGGGCACCTTATGGTCGTTCTCCTGTGAGTCTAGATTTTCGAATCCGACGCAAAACTCATAGTTAATTGTAACGTTCAGGGCCTTGTAATGACGATGGAACACTCAAATTGCGTCGAGATTCAATACATCGACCTCCAGCTGACTTGTCTACAAGGGGATATTGCTGCCTCGGGATCCATGTGGTCCGTCTCCTGTGAGTCTAGATTATCGAATCCGACGCAAAAATGATAGTTCATTATAACGTTCAGGGCGACCTAATGACAATAGAAGACTCAAATTGCGTCGAGATTCAATACATCGTCCTCCAGCCGATTTGTCTCCAAGGGTCTATTGCTGCCTCGGGCACTTTATGGTCGTTCTCCTGTGAGTCTAGATTTTCGAATCCGACGCAAAACTCATAGTTAATTGTAACGTTCAGGGCCTTGTAATGACGATGGAACACTCAAATTGCGTCGAGATTCAATACATCGGAATCCAGCCGACTTGTCTCCAAGGGTCTGTTGCTGCCTCGGGCACCTTATGGTCGTTCTCCTGTGAGTCAACATTGTAGAATCCGACGCAAAACTGATAGTTAAATGTAATGCTCAGGGCCTCTTAATGACGATGGAACACTCAAATTGCATCGAGAGTCAATGCATCTTCCTCCAGCCGACTTGTCTACAAGGGGATATTGCTGCCTCGGGCTCCATGTGGTCCGTCTCCTGTGAGTCTAGAATTTCGAATCCGACGCGAAACTGATAGTTAATTGTAAGGTTCAGGGAATCCTAATGACGATGGAACACTCAAATTGCGTCGAGATGCAATACATCGTCCTCCAGCCGACCTGTCTCCAAAGGGATATCGCTGCCTCGGGCACCACATGGTCCTTCTCCGTAGATTCTGCGTTTTCGAATCCGACGCATAAATGATAGTTAATTGTAACGTTCATGGACTCCTAAAGACGATGGAACACTCAAATTGCGTCGAGACTCAATACATCGACCTCCAGCCGACTTGTCTAAAAGGGGATATTGCTGCCTCTAGCTCCATGTGGTCCGTCTCCTGTGAGTCTAGATTTTCGAATCCGACGCGAAACTGATAGTTAATTGTAACATTCAGGGCCTCCTAATGCCGATGGAACACTCAAATTGCGTCGAGATTCAATACATCGGCCTCCAGCCGACTTGCCTCCAAGGGTCTGCTGCGGCCTCGGGCACCTTATGGTCGTTCTCCTGTGAATTTAGATTATCGAATCCGACGCAAAAATGATAGTTAATTGTAACGTTCAGGGCCTCCTAATGCCGATGGAACACTCGAATTCGACGAGATTCAATACATCGGCCTCCAGCCGACTTGTCTCCAAGGGTCTATTGCTGCCTCGGGCACCTTATGGTCGTTCTCCTGTGAGTCTAGATTTTAGAATCCGACGCAAAACTCATAGTTAATTGTAACGTTCAGGGCCTCCTAATGCCGATGGAACACTCAAATTGCGTCGAGAGTCAATACATCTTCCTCCAGCCGACTTGTCTACAAGTGGATATTGCTGCCTCGGGCTCCATGTGGTCCGTCTCCTGTGAGTCTAGATTTTCGAATCCGACGCGAAACTGATAGTTAATTGTAAGGTTCAGGGCCTTCTAATGACGATGGAACACTCAAATTGCGTCGAGATTCAATACACCGACCTCCAGCCGACTTGTCTACAAGGGGATATTGCTGCCTCGGGCTCCATGTGGTCCGTCTCCTGTCAGTCTAGATTTTCGAATCCGACGCAAAACTCATAGTTAATTGTAACGTTCAGGGCCTTGTAATGACGGTGGAACACTCAAATTGCGTCGAGATTCAATACATCGACCTCCAGTCGACTTGTATCCAAGGGGATATCGCAGTCTCGGGCACATTATGGTCGTTCTCCTGTGAGTCTGGATTTTCGAATCCGACGCAAAAATGATAGTTAATTGTAACGTTCAGGGCCATCTAATGACGATGGAACACTCAAATTGCGTCGAGATTCAATACATTGTCCTCCAGCCGACTTGTCTCCAAGGGAATATCGCTGCCTCGGGCACCACATGGTCCTTCTCCGTAGTTTCTACGTTTTCGAATCCGACGCATAAATGACAGTTAATTGTAACGTTCAGGGACTCCTAAAGACGATGGAACACTCAAATTGCGTCGAGATTCAATACATCGACCTCCAGCCGACTTGTCTACAAGGGGATATTGCTGCTTCGGGCTCCATGTGGTCCGTCTCCTGTGAGTCTAGATTTTCGAATCCGACGCGAAACTGATAGTTAATTGTAACATTCAGGGCCTCCTAATGCCGATGGAACACTCAAATTGCGTCGAGATTCAATACATCGGCCTCCAGCCGACTTGCCTCCAAGGGTCTGTTGCTGCCTCGGGCACCTTATGGTCGTTCTCCTGTGAGTTTAGATTATCGAATACGACGCAAAAATGATAGTTAATTGTAACCTTCAGTTCCTCCTAATGCCGATGGAACACTCAAATTGCGTCGAGATTCAATACATCGGCCTCCAGCCGACTTGTCTCCAAGGGTCTATTGCTGCCTCGGGCACCTTATGGTCGTTCTCCTGTGAGTCTAGATTTTCGAATCCGACGCAAAACTCATAGTTAATTGTAAACGTTCAGGGCCTCCTAATGCCGATGGAACACTCAAATTGCGTCGAGAGTCAATACATCTTCCTCCAGCCGACTTGTCTACAAGTGGATATTGCTGCCTCGGGCTCCACGTGGTCCGTCTCCTGTGAGTCTAGATTTTCGAATCCGACGCGAAACTGATAGTTAATTGTAAGGTTCACAGCCTCCTAATGACGATGGAACACTCAAATTGCGTCGAGATTCAATACATCGACCTCCAGCCGACTTGTCTACAAGGGGATATTGCTGCCTCGGGCTCCATATGGTCCGTCTCCTGTGAGTCTAGATTTTCGAATCCGACGCGAAACTAATAGTTAATTGTAACATTCAGGGCCTCCTAATGCCGATGGAACACTCAAATTGCGTCGAGATTCAATACATCGGCATTCAGCCGATTTGTCTCCAAGGGTCTATTGCTGCCTCGGGCACCTTATGGTCGTTCTCTTGTGAGTCTAGATTATCGAATGCGACGCAAAAATGATAGTTCATTACAACGTTCAGGGCGACCTAATGACGATAGAAGACTCAAACTGCGTCGAGATTCAATACATCGTCCTCCAGCCGATTTGTCTCCAAGGGTCTATTGCTGCCTCGGGCACCTTATGGTCGTTCTCCTGTGAGTCTAGATTTTCGAATCCGACGCATAAATGATAGTTAATTGTAACGTTTAGGGCCTCCTAATGACGATGGGACACTCAAATTGCGTCGAGATTCAATACATCTTCCTCCAGCCGACTTGTCTACAAGGGGATATTGCTGCCTCGGGCTCCATGTGGTCCGTCTCCTGTGAGTCTAAATTTTCGAATCCGACGCGAAACTGATAGTTAATTGTAAGGTTCAGGGAATCCTAATGACGATGGAACACTCAAATTGCGTCGAGATTCAATACATCGTCCTCCAGCCTACTTGTCTCCAAGGGGATATCGCTGCCTCGGGCACCACATGGTCCTTCTCCGTAGATTCTGCGTTTTCGAATCCTACGCATAAATGATAGTTAATTGTAACGTTCAGGGACTCCTAAAGGCGATGGAACACTCAAATTGCGTCGAGATTTAATTCATCGACCTCCAGCCGACTTGTCTACAAGGGGATATTGCTGCCTCTAGCTCCATGTGGTCCGTCTCCTGTGAGTCTAGATTTTCGAATCCGACGCAAAACTCGTAGTTAATTGTAACGTTCAGGGACTTGTAATGACGATGGAACACTCAAATTGCGTCGAGATTCAATACATCGACCTCCAGACGACTTGTATCCAAGGGGATATCGCAGTCTCGGGCACATTATGGTCCTTCTCCGTAGATTCTACGTTTTCGAATCCGACGCTTAAATGACAGTTAATTGTAACGTTCAGGGACTCCTAAAGACGATGGAACACTCAAATTGCGTCGAGATTCAATACATCGACCTCCAGCCGACTTGTCTACAAGGGGATTTTGCTGCCTCGGGCTCCATGTGGTCCGTCTCCTGTGAGTCTAGATTTTCGAATCCGACGCGAAACTGATAGTTAATTGTAACATTCAGGGCCCCCTAATGCCGATGGAACACTCAAATTGCGTCGAGATTCATTACATCGGCCTCCAGCCGACTTGCCTCCAAGGGTCTCTTGCTGCCTCGGGCGCCTTATGGTCGTTCTCCTGTGAGTTTAGATTATCGAATACGACGCAAAAATGATAGTTAATTGTAACCTTCAGTTCCTCCTAATGCCGATGGAACACTCAAATAGCGTCGAGATTCAATACATCGGCCTCCAGCCGACTTGTCTCCAAGGGTCTATTGCTGCCTCGGGCAACTTATGGTCGTTCTCCTGTGAGTCTAGATTTTCGAATCCGACGCAAAACTCATAGTTAATTGTAAACGTTCAGGGCCTCCTAATGCCGATGGAACACTCAAATTGCGTCGAGAGTCAATACATCTTCCTCCAGCCGACCTGTCTACAAGTGGATATTGCTGCCTCGGGCTCCACGTGTTCCGTCTCCTGTGAGTCTAGATTTTCGAATCCGACGCGAAACTGATAGTTAATTGTAAGGTTCACAGCCTCCTAATGACGATGGAACACTCAAATTGCGTCGAGATTCAATACATCGACCTCCAGCCGACTTGTCTACAAGGGGATATTGCTGCCTCGGGCTCCATATGGTCCGTCTCCTGTGAGTCTAGATTTTCGAATCCGACGCGAAACTGATAGTTAATTGTAACATTCAGGGCCTCCTAATGCTGATGGAACACTCAAATTGCGTCGAGATTCAATACATCGGAATTCAGCCGATTTGTCTCCAAGGGCCTATTGCTGCCTCGGGCACCATATGGTCGTTCTCTTGTGAGTCTAGATTATCGAATCCGACGCAAAAATGATAGTTCATTATAACGTTCAGGGCAACCTAATGACGATAGAAGACTCAAATTGCGTCGAGATTCAATACATATTCCTCCAGCCGATTTGTCTCAAAGGGTCTACTGCTGCCTCGGGCACCTTATGGTCGTTCTCCTGTGAGTCTAGATTTTCGAATCCGACGCATAAATGATAGTTAATTGTAACGTTTAGGGCCTCCTAATGACGATGGGACACACAAATTGCGTCGAGATTCAATACATGGTCCTCCAGCCGACTTGTCTCCATGGGGATATTACTGCCTCCGGCCTCTTATGTTCGCTCTCATGTGAGTCTAAATTTTCGAATCCGACGCCAAACTGATAGTTAATTGTAACGTTCAGGGCCTCCTAATGACGATGGAACACTCAAATTGCGTCGAGATTCAATACATCGTCCTAAAGGCCGATTTGTCTCCAAGGGTCTATTGCTGCCACGGGCACCTTATAGTCGTTCTCCTGTGAGTCTAGATTTTCGAATCCGACGCATAAATGATAGTTAATTGTAACGTTTAGGGCCTCCTAATGACGATGGGATACTCAAATTGCGTCGAGATTCAATACATCTTCCTCCAGCCGACCCGTCTACAAGGGGATATTGCTGCCTCTGGCTCCATGTGGTCCGTCTCCTGTGAGTCTAGATTTTCGAATCCGACGCAAAACTCATAGTTAATTGTAACGTTCAGGGCCTTGGAAAGACGCTGGAACACTCAAATTGCGTCGAGATTCAATACATTGTCCTCCAGCCGACTTGTCTCCAAGGGAATATCGCTGCCTCGGGCACCACATGGTCCTTCTCCGTAGATTCTACGTTTTCGAATCCGACGCATAAATGACAGTTAATTGTAACGTTCAGGGACTCCTAAAGACGATGGAACACTCAAACTGCGTCGAGATTCAATACATCGACCTCCAGCCGACTTGTCTACAAGGGGATATTGCTGCCTCGGGCTCCATGTGGTCCGTCTCCTGTGAGTCTAGATTTTCGAATCCGACGCGAAACTGATAGTTAATTGTAACATTCAGGGCCTCCTAATGCCGATGGAACACTCAAATTGCGTCGAGATTCAATACATCGGCCTCCAGCCGACTTGCCTCCAAGGGTCTGTTGCTGCCTCGGGCACCTTATGGTCGTTCTCCTGTGAGTTTAGATTATCGAATACGACGCAAAAATGATAGTTAATTGTAACCTTCAGTTCCTCCTAATGCCGACGGAACAATCCAATTGCGTCGAGATTCAATACATCGGCCTCCAGCCGACTTGTCTCCAAGGGTCTATTGCTGCCTCGGGCACCTTATGGTCGTTCCCCTGTGAGTCTAGATTTTCGAATCCGACGCATAAATGATAGTTAATTGTAACGTTTAGGGCCTCCTAATGACGATGGGACACTCAAATTGCGTCGAGATTCAATACATCTTCCTCCAGCCGACTTGTCTACAAGTGGATATTGCTGCCTCGGGCTCCACGTGGTCCGTCTCCTGTGAGTCTAGATTTTCGAATCCGACGCGAAACTGATAGTTAATTGTAAGGTTCACAGCCTCCTAATGACGATGGAACACTCAAATTGCGTCGAGATTCAATACATCGGCATTCAGCCGATTTGTCTCCAAGGGTCTATTGCTGCCTCGGGCACCTTATGGTCGTTCTCTTGTGAGTCTAGATTATCGAATCCGACGCAAAAATGATAGTTCATTATAACGTTCAGGGCGACCTAATGACGATAGAAGGCTCAAACTGCGTCGAGATTCAATACATCGTCCTCCAGCCGATTTGTCTCCAAGGGTCTATTGCTGCCTCGGGCACCTTATGGTCGTTCCCCTGTGAGTCTAGATTTTCGAATCCGACGCATAAATGATAGTTAATTGTAACGTTTAGGGCCTCCTAATGACGATGGGACACTCAAATTGCGTCGAGATTCAATACATCTTCCTCCAGCCGACTTGTCTACAAGGGGATATTGCTGCCTCGGGCTCCATGTGGTCCGTCTCCTGTGAGTCTAGATTTTCGAATCCGACGCGAAACTGATAGTTAATTGTAACGTTCAGGGCCTCCTAATGCCGATGGAACACTCAAATTGCGTCGAGATTCAATACATCGGCCTCCAGCCGACTTGTCTCCAAGGGTCTATTGCTGCCTTGGGCACCTTGTGGTCGTTCTCCTGTGAGTCTAGATTTTCGAATCCGACGCAAAACTCATAGTTAATTGTAACGTTCAGGGCCTTGTAATGACGATGGAACACTCAAATTGCGTCGAGAGTCAATACATCTTCCTCCAGCCGACTTGTCTACGAGGGGATATTGCTGCCTCGGGCTCCATGTGGTCCGTCTCCTGTGAGTCTAGATTTTCGAATCCGACGCGAAACTGATAGTTAATTGTAAGGTTCAGGGCATCCTAATGACGATGGAACACTCAAATTGCGTCGAGATTCAATACATCGACCTCCAGTCGACTTGTATCCAAGGGTATATTGCAGTCTCGGGCACCTTACGGTCGTTCTCCTGTGAGTCTAGATTTTCGAATCCGACGCATAAATGATAGTTAGTTGTAACGTTTAGGGCCTCCTAATGACGATGGGACACTCAAATTGCGTCGAGATTCAATACATCTTCCTCCAGCTGACTTGTCTACAAGGGGATATTGCTGCCTCGGGCACCACATGGTCCGTCTCCGGTGATTCTACGTTTTCGAATCCGACGCAAAAATGATAGTTAATTGTAACGTTCAGGGCCTTGTAAGACGATGGAACACTCAAATTGCGTCGAGATTCAATACATCGGCCTCCAGCCGACTTCTCTCCAAGGGTCTGTTGCTGCCTCGGGCACCTTATGGTCGTTCTCCTGTGAGTTTAGATTATCGAATCCGACGCAAAAGTGATAGTTAATTGTAACGTTTAGGGCCTCCTAATGACGATGGAACACTCACATTGCGTCGAGATTCAATACATGGTCCTCCAGCCGACTTGTCTCCATGGGAATATTACTGCCTCCGGCCTCTTATGTTTGCTCTCATGTGAGTGTAGATTTTCGAATCCGACGCGAAACTGATAGTTAATTGTAACGCTCAGGGCCTCCAAATGACGATGGAACACTCAAATTGCGTCGAGATTCAATACATCGGCCTCCAGCCGACTTGTCTCCAAGGGTCTGTTGCTGCCTCGGGCACCTTATGATCGTTCTCCTGTGAGTCAACATTTTAGAATCAGACGCAAAACTGATAGTTGAATGTAAACCTCAATGCCTCTTAATGACGATGGAACACTCAAATTGCGTCGAGAGTCAATACATCTTCCTCCAGTCGACTTGTCTACAAGGGGTAATTGCTGCCTCGGGCTCCATGTGGTCCGTCTCCTGTGAGTCTAGATTTTCGAAACCGACGCGAAACTGATAGTTAATTGTAACGTTCAGGGCCTCCTAATGCCGATGGAACACTCAAATTGCGTCGAGATTCAATACATCGGCCTCCAGCCGACTTGTCTCCAAGGGTCTATTGCTGCCTCGGGCACCTTATGGTCGTTCTCCTGTGAGTCTAGATTTTCGAATCCGTCGCATAAATGATAGTTAATTGTAACGTTCAGGGACTCCTAAAGACGATGGAACACTCAAATTGCGTCGAGAGTCAATACATCGACCTCCAGTCGACTTGTATCCAAGGGGATATTGCAGTCTCGGGCACAATATGATCCTTCTCCTGTGAGTCTAGATTTTCGAATCCGACACAAAAATGATAGTTAATTGTAACGTTCAGGGCCTCCTAATGCCGATGGAACACTCAAATTGCGTCGAGATTCAATACATCGACTTCCAGCCGACTTGTCTCCAAGGGTCTATTGCTGCCTCGGGCACCTTATGTTCGTTCTCCTGTGAGTCTAGACTTTCGAATCCGACGCAAAAATGACCCTTGGAGGCAAGTAGGCTGGAGGCAGATGTATTGAATCCCGACGCAATTTGAGAGTTCCATCGTCATTAGGAGGCCCTGAACGTTACAATTAACTATCATTTTTGCGTCGGATTCGAAAATCTAGACCCACAGGAGAACGACCATAAGGTACCCGAGGCAGCAATAGACCCTTGGAGACAAGTCGGCTGGAGGACGATGTATTGAATCTCGACGCAATTTGAGTCTTCTATCGTCATTAGGAGGCGCTGAACGTTACAATTAACTATCATTTTTGCGTCGGATTCGAAAATCTAGCCTCACAGGAGAAGGATCTTATTGTGCCCGAGACTGCAATATCCCCTTGGATACAAGTCGACTGGAGGTCGATGTATTGACTCTCGACGCAATTTGAGTGTTCCATCGTCATTAGGAGTCCCTGAACGTTACAATTAACTATCATTTATGCGTCGGATTCGAAAATCTAGACTCACGGGAGACGGACCACATGGAGCCCGAGGCAGCAATATCCGCTTGTAGACAAGTCGGCTGGAGGAAGATGTATTGAATCTCGACGCAATTTGAGTGTTCCATAGTCATTACAAGGCCCTGAACGATACAATTAACTATCATTTTAGCGTCGGATTCGAAAATCTACTCACAGGAGAAGTTCATACGGTGCTCGAGACAGCAATATACCCCTTGTATCCAAGGGGATATTGCAGTCTCGGGCACAATATGATCCTTCTCCTGTGAGTCTAGATTTTCGAATCCGACGCAAAAATGATAGTGAATTGTAACGTCCAGCGCCTCCTAATGGCGGTAGAAAACTCAAATTGCGTCGAGATTCAATACATCGACCTCCAGTCGACTTGTATCCAAGGGCATATTGCAGTCTCGGGAACCTTATGGTCGTTCACCTGTATGTCTAGATTTTCGAATCCGACGCAAAAATGATAGTTAATTGTAACGTTCAGGGCCTCCTAATGACGATGGAACTCTCTAATTGCGTCGAGATTCAACACATCGTCCTCCAGCCGACTTGTCTCCAAGGGTCTACTGCTGCCTCGGGCACCTTATGGTCGTTCTCCTGTGAGTCTAGATTTTCGAATCCGACGCGAAACTGATAGTTAACTGTAACGCTCAGGGCCTCCTAATGCCGATGGAACACTCAAATTGCGTCAAGAATCAATACATCGGTTTCCAGCCGACTTGTCTCCAAGGGTCTATTGCTGCCTCGGGCTTCTTATGGTCGTTCTCCTGTGAGACTAGATTTTCGGATCCGACGCATAAATGATAGTTAATTGTAACGTTCAGGGGCTCCTAAAGACGATGGAACACTCAAATTGTGTCGAGAGTCAATACATCGACCTCCAGTCGACTTGTATCCAAGGGGATATTGCAGTCTCGGGCACCTTATGGTCTTTCTCCTGTGAGTTTAGATTATCGAATCCGACGCAAAAATGATAGTTAATTGTAACGTTTAGGGCCTCCTAATGACGATAGAAGACTCAAATTGCGTCGAGATTCAATACATCGGCCTCCAGCCGACTTGTCTCCAAGGGTCTATTGCTGCCTCGTTCACCTTATGGTCGTTCTCCTGTGAGTTTAGATTATCGAATCCGACGCAAAAATGATAGTTAACTGTAACGTTTAGGGCCTCCTAATGACGATGGGACACTCAAATTGCGTCGAGATTCAATACATCGGCCTCCAGCCGACTTGTCTCCAAGGGTCTATTGCTGCCTCGGGCACCTTATGGTCGTTCTCCTGTGAGTTCAGATTATCGAATCCGACGCAAAAATGATAGTTAATTGTAACGGTTAGGGCCTCCTAATGACGATGGAACACTCATTTTGCGTCGAGATTCAATACATCGGCCTCCAGCCGACTTGTCTCCAAGGGTCTGCTGCTGCCTCGAGCACCTTATGGTCGTTCTCCTGTGAGTTTAGATTATCGAATCAGACACAAAAATGATAGTTAATTGTAACGTTTAGGGCCTCCTAATGACGATGGAACACTCAAATTGCGTCGAGATTCAATACAGCGGCCTCCAGCCGACGTTTCTCCAAGGGTCTATTGCTGCCTCGGGCACCTTATGGTCGTTCTCCTGTGAGTCTAGATTTTCGAATCCGACGTGAAACTGATAGTTAATTGTAACGTTCAGGGCCTCCTAATGACGATGGAACACTCAAATTGCGTCGAGATTCAATACATCGGCCTCCAGCCGACTTGTATTAAAAGGGGATATTGCAGTCTCGTGCACCGTATGATCCTTCTCCTTTTAGTAGATTTTCGAATCCGACGCTAAAATGATAGTTAACTGTGACGTTCAGGGCCTCCTAATGCCGATGAAACACTCAAATTGCGTCGAGACTCAATACATCGGCCTCCAGCCGACTTGTCTCCAAGGGTCAGTTGCTGCCTCGGGCACCTTATGGTCGTTCTCCTGTGAGTTTAGATTATCGAATCCGACGCAAAAATGATAGTTAATTGCAACTTTTAGGGCCTCCTAATGACGATGGGACACTCAAATTGCGTCGGGATTCAATACATCGTCCTCCAGCCGACTTGTCTCCATGGGGATATTACTGCCTCCGGCCTCTTATGTTCGCTCTCATGTGAGTCTAGATTTTCGAATCCGACGCGAAACTGATTGTTAATTGTAACGTTCAGGGCTTCCTAATGACGATGGAACTCTCAAATTGCGTCGAGATTCAATACATCGTCCTCCAGCCGACTTGTCTGCAAGGGTCTATTTCTGCCTCGGGCACCTTATGGTCGTTCTCTTGTAAGTCTAGATTTTCGAATCCGACGCAAAAATGATAGTGAATTGTAACGTTCAGAGCCTCCTAATGACGATGGAACACTCAAATTGCGTCATGAATCAATACATCGGGTTCCAGCCGACTTGTCTCCAAGGGTCTATTACTGCCTCGGGCTTCTTATGGTCGTTCTCCTGTGAGACTAGATTTTCGGATCCGACGCATAAATGATAGTTAATTGTAACGTTCAGGGGCTCCTAAAGACGATGGAACACTCAAATTGCGTCGAGAGTCAATACATCGACCTCCAATCGACTTGTATCCAAGGGGATATTGCAGTCTCGGGCACCTTATGGTCTTTCTCCTGTGAGTTTAGATTATCGAATCCGACGCAAAAATGATAGTTAATTGTAACGTTTAGGGCCTCCTAATGACGATAGAAGACTCAAATTGCGTCGAGATTCAATGCATCGGCCTCCAGCCGACTTGTCTCCAAGGGTCTATTGCTGCCTCGTTCACCTTATGGTCGTTCTCCCGTGAGTTTAGATTATCGAATCCGACGCAAAAATGATAGTTAATTGTAACGTTTAGGGCCTCCTAATGACGATGGGACACTCAAATTGCGTCGAGATTCAATACATCGGCCTCCAGCCGACTTGTCTCCAAGGGTCTATTGCTGCCTCGGGCACCTTATGGTCGTTCTCCTGTGAGTTTAGATTATCGAATCCGACGCAAAAATGATAGTTAATCGTAACGGTTAGGGCCTCCTAATGACGATGGAACACTCATTTTGCGTCGAGATTCAATACATCGGCCTCCAGCCGACTTGTCTCCAAGGGTCTGCTGCTGCCTCGAGCACCTTATGGTCGTTCTCCTGTGAGTTTAGATTATCGAATCCGACACAAAAATGATAGTTAATTGTAACGTTTAGGGCCTCCTAATGACGATGGAACACTCAAATTGCGTCGAGATTCAATACAGCGGCCTCCAGCCGACTTGTCTCCAAGGGTCTATTGCTGCCTCGGGCACCTTATGTTCGTTCTCCTGTGAGTCTAGATTTTCGAATCCGACGTGAAACTGATAGTTAATTGTAACGTTCAGGGCCTCCTAATGACGATGGAACACTCAAATTGCGTCGAGATTCAATACATCGGCCTCCAGCCGACTTGTATTAAAAGGGGATATTGCAGTCTCGTGCACCATATGATCCTTCTCCTGTTAGTAGATTTTCGAATCCGACGCTAAAATGATAGTTAACTGTGACGTTCAGGGCCTCCTAATGCCGATGGAACACTCAAATTGCGTCGAGACTCAATACATCGGCCTCCAGCCGACTTGTCTCCAAGGGTCTGTTGCTGCCTCGGGCACCTTATGGTCGTTCTCCTGTGAGTTTAGATTATCGAATCCGACGCAAAAATGATAGTTAATTGCAACTTTTTGGGCCTCCTAATGACGATGGGACACTCAAATTGCGTCGGGATTCAATACATCGTCCTCCAGCCGACTTGTCTCCATGGGGATATTACTGCCTCCGGCCTCTTATGTTCGCTCTCATGTGAGTCTAGATTTTCGAATCCGACGCGAAACTGATTGTTAATTGTAACGTTCAGGGCTTCCTAATGACGATGGAACTCTCAAATTGCGTCGAGATTCAATACATCGTCCTCCAGCCGACTTGACTGCAAGGGTCTATTTCTGCCTCGGGCACCTTATGGTCGTTCTCTTGTAAGTCTAGATTTTCGAATCCGACGCAAAAATGATAGTTAATTGTAACGTTCAGGGCCTTGTAATGACGATGGAACACTCAAATTGCGTCGAGATTCAATACACCGTCCTCCAGCCGACTTGTCTCCAAGGGTCAATTGCTGCCTCGGGCACTACATGGTCCTTCTCCTGTGAGTCTAGGTTTTCGAATCCGACGCAAAAATAATAGTGAACTGTAACGTTCAGGGCCTCCTAATGACGATGGAACACTCAAATTGCGTCAAGAATCAATACATCGGTTTCCAGCCGACTTGTCTCCAAGGGTCTATTGCTGCCTCGGGCTTCTTATGGTCGTTCTCCTGTGAGACTAGATTTTCGAATACGACGCATAAATGATAGTTAATTGTAACGTTCAGGGACTCCTAAAGACGATGGACCACTCAAATTGCGTCGAGAGTCAATACATCGACCTCCAGTCGACTTGTATCCAAGGGGATATTGCAGTCTCGGGCACCTTATGGTCGTTCTCCTGTGAGTTTAGATTATCGAATCCGACGCAAAAATGAGAGTTAATTGTAACGTTTAGGGCCTCCTAATGACGATAGAAGACTCAAATTGCGTCGAGATTCAATACATCGGCCTCCAGCCGACTTGTCTCCAAGGGTCTATTGCTGCCTCGGGCACCTTATGGTCGTTCTCCTGTGAGTTTAGATTATCGAATCCGACGCAAAAATGATAGTTAATTGTAACGTTCAGGGCGAATTAATGACGATGCAACACTCAAATTGCGTCGATATTCAATACATCGGCCTCCAGTCGATTTGTCCCCAAGGGGTATATTGCTGTCTCGAGCACCGTATGAACTTCTCCTGTGAGCAGATTTTCGAATCCGACGCAAAACTGATAGTTAATTGTAAGGTTTAGGACCTCCTAATGACGATGGAACACTCAAATTGCGTCGAGATTCAATACATCGGCCTCCAGCCGACTTGTATTAAAAGGGGATATTGCAGTCTCGTGCACCATATGATCCTTCTCCTGTTAGTAGATTTTCGAATCCGACGCTAAAATGATAGTTAACTGTGACGTTCAGGGCCTCCTAAAGCCGATGGAACACTCAAATTGCGTCGAGACTCAATACATCGGCCTCCAGCCGACTTCTCTCCAAGGGTCTGTTGCTGCCTCGGGCACCTTATGGTCGTTCTCCTGTGAGTTTAGATTATCGAATCCGACGCAAAAATGATAGTTAATTGCAACGTTTAGGGCCTCCTAATGACGATGGGACACTCAAATTGCGTCGAGATTCAATACATCGTCCTCCAGCCGACTTGTCTCCATGGGGATATTACTGCCTCCGGGCTCTTATGTTCGCTCTCATGTGAGTCTAGATTTTCGAATCCGACGCGAAACTGATTGTTAATTGTAACGTTCAGGGCTTCCTAATGACGATGGAACTCTCAAATTGCGTCGAAATTCAATACATCGTCCTCCAGCCGACTTGTCTCCATGGGGATATTACTGCCTCCGGCCTCTTATGTTCGCTCTCATGTGAGTCTATATTTTCGAATCCGACGCGAAACTGGTTGTTAATTGTAACGTTCAGGGCTTCCTAATGACGATGGAACTCTCAAATTGCGTCGCGATCCAATACATCGTCCTCCAGCCGACTTGTATCCAAGGGTCTATTGCTGCCTCGGGCACCACATGGTCCTTCTCCTGTGAGTCTAGATTATCGAATCCGACGCAAAAATGATAGTTAATTGTAACGTTCAGGGCCTCCTAATGACGATGGAACACTCAAATTGCGTCAAGAATCAATACACCGGTTTCCACCCGACTTGTCTCCAAGGGTCTGTTGCTGCCTCGGGCACCTTATGATCGTTCTCTTGTGAGTTTAGATTATCGAATCCGACGCAAAAATGATAGTTAATTTTAAGGTTTAAGGCCTCCTAATGACGATGGGACACTCAAATTGCGTCGAGATTCAATACATCGGCCTCCAGCCGACTTGTCTCCAAGGGTCTATTGCTGCCTCGGGCACCTTATGGTCGTTCTCTTGTGAGTCTAGATTTTCGAATCCGACGCAAAAATGATAGTTAATTGTAACGTTCAGGGCCTCCTAATGACGATGGAACACTCAAATTGCGTCGAGATTCAATACATCGGCCTCCAGCCGACTTGTCTCCAAGGGTCTAATGCTGCCTCGTGACCTTATGGTCGTTCTCCTGTGAGTTTAGATTATCGAATCCGACGCGAAACTGATTGTTAATTGTAACGTTCAGGGCTTCCTAATGACGATGGAACTCTCAAATTGCGTCGAGATTCAATACATTGTCCTCCAGCCGACTTGTCTGCAAGGGTCTATTGCTGCCTCGGGCACCTTATGGTCGTTCTCTTCTAAGTCTAGATTTTCGAATCCGATGCAAAAATGATAGTTAATTGTAACGTTCAGGGCCTTGTAATGACGATGGAACACTCAAATTGCGTCGAGATTCAATACATCGTCCTCCAGCCGACTTGTCTCCAAGGGTCTATTGCTGCCTCGGGCACTACATGGTCCTTCTCCTGTGAGTCTAGATTTTCGAATCCGACGCAAAAATGATAGTGAATTGTAACGTTCAGGGCCTCCTAATGACGATGGAACACTCAAATTGCGTCAAGAATCAATACATCGGTTTCCAGCAGACTTGACTCCAGGGTCTATTGCTGCCTCGGGCACCTTATGGTCGTTCTCCTGTGAGTTTAGATTATCGAATCCGACGCAAAAATGATAGTTAATTGTAACGTTCAGGGCGACCTAATGACGATGGAACACTCAAATTGCGTCGATATTCAATACATCGTTCTCCAGTCGATTTGTCCCCAAGGGGTATATTGCTGTCTCGAGCACCTTATGAACTTCTCCTGTGAGCAGATTTTCGAATCCGACGCGAAACTGATAGTTAATTATTAGGTTTAGGGCCTCCTAATGACGATGGAACACTCAAATTGAGTCGAGATTCAATACATCGGCCTCCAGCCGACTTGTATTAAAAGGGGATATTGCAGTCTCGTGCACCATATGATCCTTCTCCTGTTAGTAGATTTTCGAATCCGACGCTAAAATGATAGTTAACTGTGACGTTCAGGGCCTCCTAAAGCCGATGGAACACTCAAATTGCGTCGAGACTCAATACATCGGCCTCCAGCCGACTTGTCCCCAAGGGTCTGTTGCTGCCTCGGGCACCTTATGGTCGTTCTCCTGTGAGTTTAGATTATCGAATCCGACGCAAAAATGATAGTTAATTGCAACGTTTAGGGCCTCCTAATGACGATGGGACACTCAAATTGCGTCGAGATTGAATACATCGTCCTCCAGCCGACTTGTCTCCATGGGGATATTACTGCCTCCGGGCTCTTATGTTCGCTCTCATGTGAGTCTAGATTTTCGAATCCGACGCGAAACTGATTGTTAATTGTAACGTTCAGGGCTTCCTAATGACGATGGAACTCTCAAATTGCGTCGAGATTCAATACATCGTCCTCCAGCCGACTTGTCTCCATGGGGATATTACTGCCTCCGGCCTCTTATGTTCGCTCTCATGTGAGTCTAGATTTTCGAATCCGACGCGAAACTGATTGTTAATTGTAACGTTCAGGGCTTCCTAATGTCGATGGAACTCTCAAATTGCGTCGCGATCCAATACATCGTCCTCCAGCCGACTTGTCTCCAAGGGTCTATTGCTGCCTCGGGCACTACATGGTCCTTCTCCTGTGAGTCTAGATTTTCGAATCCGACGCAAAAATGATAGTTAATTGTAACGTTCAGGGCCTCCTAATGACGATGGAACACTCAAATTTCGTCAAGAATCAATACATCGGCTTCCAGCCGACTTGTCTCCAAGGGTCTATTGCTGCCTCGGGCTTCTTATGGTCGTTCTCCTGTGAGACTAGATTTTCGAATCCGACGCATAAATGATAGTTAATTGTAACGTTCAGGGACTCCTAAAGACGATGGAACACTCAAATTGCGTCGAGAGTCAATACATCGACCTCCAGTCGACTTGTATCCAAGGGGATATTGCAGTCTCGGGCACCTTATGGTCGTTCTCCTGTGAGTTTAGATTATCGAATCCGACGCAAAAATGATAGTTAATTGTAACGTTTAGGGCCTCCTAATGACGATAGAAGACTCAAATTGCGTCGAGATTCAATACATCGGCCTCCAGCCGACTTGTCTCCAAGGGTCTGTTGCTGCCTCGGGCACCTTATGGTCGTTCTCCTGTGAGTTTAGATTATCGAATCCGACGCAAAAATGATAGTTAATTGTAACGTTTAGGGCCTCCTAATGACGATGGGACACTCAAATTGCGTCGAGATACAATACATCGTCCTCCAGCCGACTTGTATCCATGGGGATATTACTGCCTCCGGCCTCTTATGTTCGCTCTCATGTGAGTCTAGATTTTCGAATCCGACGCGAAACTGATTGTTAATTGTAACGTTCAGGGCTTCCTAATGACGATGGAACTCTCAAATTTCGTCGAGATTCAATACATCGTCCTCCAGCCGACTTGTCTCCAAGGGTCTATTGCTGCCTCGGGCACCACATTCTCCTTCGTCTGTGAGTCTGCATTTTCGAATCCGACGCAAAAATGATAGTGAATTGTAACGTACAGGGCCTCCTAATGACGATGGAACACTCAAATTGCGTCGAGAATCAATACATCGTCCTCCAGCCGACTTGTCTCCAAGGGTCTATTGCTGCCTCGGGCACCTTATGGTCGTTCTCCTGTGAGTTTAGATTTTCGAATCCGACGCAAGAATAATACTTAATTGTAACGTTCAGGGCCTCCTAATGCCGATGGAACACTCAAATTGCGTCGAGATTCAATACATCGGCCTCCAGCCGACTTGTCTCCAAGGGTCTATTGCTGCCTCGGGCACCTTATGGTCGTCCTCCTGTGAGTCTAGATTTTCGAATCCGACGCAAAACTCATACTTAATTGTAACGGTTAGGGCCTCCTAATGACGATGGAACACTCATATTGCGTCGAGATTCAATACATCGGCCTCCAGCCGACTTGTCTCCAAGGGTCTGTTGCTGCCTCGAGCACCTTATGGTCGTACTCCTGTGAGTTTAGATTATCGAATCCGACGCAAAAATGATAGTTAATTGTAACGTTTAGGACCTTATAATGACGATGGAACACACAAATTGCGTCGAAATTCAATACATCGGCATCCAGCCGACTTGTCTCCAAGGGTCTATTGCTGCCTCGGGCACCTAATGGTCGTCCTCCTGTGAGTCTAGATTTTCGAATCCGACGCGAAACCGATAGTTAATTGTAACGTTCAGGGCCTCCTAATGACGATGTAACACTCAAATTGCGTCGAGATTCAATACATCGGCCTCCAGCCGACTTGTATTAAAAGGGGATATTGCAGTCTCGTGCACCATATGATCCTTCTCCAGTTAGTAGATTTTCGAATCCGACGCTAAAATGATAGTTAACTGTGACGTTCAGGGCCTCCTAATGCCGATGGAACACTCAAATTGCGTCGAGACTCAATACATCGGCCTCCAGCCGACTTGTCTCCAAGGGTCTGTTGCTGCCTCGGGCACCTTATCGTCGTTCTCCTGTGAGTTTAGATTATCGAATCCGACGCAAAAATGATAGTTAATTGCAACGTTTAGGGCCTCCTAATGACGATGGGACACTCAAATTGCGTCGAGATTCAATACATCGTCCTCCAGCCGACTTGTCTCCATGGGGATATTACTGCCTCCGGCCTCTTATGTTCGCTTTCATGTGAGTCTAGATTTTCGAATCCGACGCGAAACTGATTGTTAATTGTAACGTTCATTGCTTCCTAATGACGATGGAACTCTCAAATTGCGTCGAGATTCAATACATCGTCCTCCAGCCGACTTGTCTGCAAGGGTCTATTGCTGCCTCGGGCACCTTATGGTCGTTCTCTTGTAAGTCTAGATTTTCGAATCCGACGCAAAAATGATAGTTAATTGTAACGTTCAGGGCCTTGTAATGACGATGGAACACTCAAATTGCGTCGAAATTCAATACATCGTCCTCCAGCCGACTTGTCTCCAAGGGTCTATTGCTGCCTCGGGCACTACATGGTCCTTCTACTGTGACTCTAGATTTTCGAATCCGACGCAAAAATGATAGTGAATTGTAACGATCAGGGCCTCCTAATGACGATGGAACACTCAAATTGCGTCAAGAATCAATACATCGTCCTCCAGCCGACTTGTCTCCAAGGGTCTATTGCTGCCTCGGTCACCTTATGGTCGCCCTCCTGTGAGTCTAGATTTTCGAATCCGACGCAAAAATAATACTTAATTGTAACGGTTAGGGCCTCCTAATGACGATGGAACACTTATTTTGCGTCGAGATTCAATACATTGGCCTCCAGCCGACTTGTCTCCAAGGGTCTGTTGCTGCCTCGAGCACCGTATGGTCGTTCTCCTGTGAGTTTAGATTATCGAATCCGACGCAAAAATGATAGTTAATTGTAACGTTTAGGGCCACCTAATGACGATGGAACACTCAAATTGCGTCGAGATTCAATACATCGGCCTCCAGCCGACTTGTCTCCAAGGGTCTATTGCTGCCTCGGGCACCTTATGGTCGTTCTCCTGTGAGTCTAGATTTTCGAATCCGACGCGAAACTGATAGTTAATTGTAACGTTCAGGGCCTCCTAATGACGATGGAACACTCAAATTGCGTCCAGATTCAATACATCGGATTCCAGCAGACTTGTCTCAAGGGTCTGTTGCTGCCTCGGGCACCTTATGGTCGTCCTCCTGTGAGTCTAGATTTTCGAATCCGACGCAAAAATTATACTTAATTGTAACGGTTAGGGCCTCCTAATGACGATGGAACACTCATTTTGCGTCGAGATTCAATACATTGGCCTCCAGCCGACTTGTCTCCAAGGGTCTGTTGCTGCCTCGAGCACCGTATGGTCGTTCTCCTGTGAGTTTAGATTATCGAATCCGACGCAAAAATGATAGTTAATTGTAACGTTTAGGGCCACTTAATGACGATGGAACACTCAAATTGCGTCGAGATTCAATACATCGGCCTCCAGCCGACTTGTCTCCAAGGGTCTATTGCTGCCTCGGTCACCTTATGGTCGTCCTCCTGTGAGTCTAGATTTTCGAATCCGACGCGAAACTGATAGTTAATTGTAACGTTCAGGGCCTCCTAATGACGATGGAACACTCAAATTGCGTCGAGATTCAATACATCGGCCTCCAGCCGACTTGTCTCCAAGGGTCTATTGCTGCCTCGGTCACCTTATGGTCGTCCTCCTGTGAGTCTAGATTTTCGAATCCGACGCGAAACTGATAGTTAATTGTAACGTTCAGGGCCTCCTAATGACGATGGAACACTCAAATTGCGTCGAGAATCAGTACATCGGCCTCCAGCCGACTTGTCTCCAAGGGTCTATTGCTGCCTCGGGCACCTTATGGTCGTTCTCCTGTGAGTTTAGATTTTCGAATCCGACGCAAGAATAATACTTAATTGTAACGTTCAGGGCCTCCTAATGCCGATGGAACACTCAAATTGCGTCGAGATTCAATACATCGGCCTCCAGCCGACTTGTCTCCAAGGGTCTATTGCTGCCTCGGGCACCTTATGGTCGTCCTCCTGTGAGTCTAGATTTTCGAATCCGACGCAAAACTCATACTTAATTGTAACGGTTAGGGCCTCCTAATGACGATGGAACACTCATATTGCGTCGAGATTCAATACATCGGCCTCCAGCCGACTTGTCTCCAAGGGTCTGTTGCTGCCTCGAGCACCTTATGGTCGTACTCCTGTGAGTTTAGATTATCGAATCCGACGCAAAAATGATAGTTAATTGTAACGTTTAGGACCTTATAATGACGATGGAACACACAAATTGCGTCGAAATTCAATACATCGGCATCCAGCCGACTTGTCTCCAAGGGTCTATTGCTGCCTCGGGCACCTAATGGTCGTCCTCCTGTGAGTCTAGATTTTCGAATCCGACGCGAAACCGATAGTTAATTGTAACGTTCAGGGCCTCCTAATGACGATGTAACACTCAAATTGCGTCGAGATTCAATACATCGGCCTCCAGCCGACTTGTATTAAAAGGGGATATTGCAGTCTCGTGCACCATATGATCCTTCTCCAGTTAGTAGATTTTCGAATCCGACGCTAAAATGATAGTTAACTGTGACGTTCAGGGCCTCCTAATGCCGATGGAACACTCAAATTGCGTCGAGACTCAATACATCGGCCTCCAGCCGACTTGTCTCCAAGGGTCTGTTGCTGCCTCGGGCACCTTATCGTCGTTCTCCTGTGAGTTTAGATTATCGAATCCGACGCAAAAATGATAGTTAATTGCAACGTTTAGGGCCTCCTAATGACGATGGGACACTCAAATTGCGTCGAGATTCAATACATCGTCCTCCAGCCGACTTGTCTCCATGGGGATATTACTGCCTCCGGCCTCTTATGTTCGCTTTCATGTGAGTCTAGATTTTCGAATCCGACGCGAAACTGATTGTTAATTGTAACGTTCATTGCTTCCTAATGACGATGGAACTCTCAAATTGCGTCGAGATTCAATACATCGTCCTCCAGCCGACTTGTCTGCAAGGGTCTATTGCTGCCTCGGGCACCTTATGGTCGTTCTCTTGTAAGTCTAGATTTTCGAATCCGACGCAAAAATGATAGTTAATTGTAACGTTCAGGGCCTTGTAATGACGATGGAACACTCAAATTGCGTCGAAATTCAATACATCGTCCTCCAGCCGACTTGTCTCCAAGGGTCTATTGCTGCCTCGGGCACTACATGGTCCTTCTACTGTGACTCTAGATTTTCGAATCCGACGCAAAAATGATAGTGAATTGTAACGATCAGGGCCTCCTAATGACGATGGAACACTCAAATTGCGTCAAGAATCAATACATCGTCCTCCAGCCGACTTGTCTCCAAGGGTCTATTGCTGCCTCGGTCACCTTATGGTCGCCCTCCTGTGAGTCTAGATTTTCGAATCCGACGCAAAAATAATACTTAATTGTAACGGTTAGGGCCTCCTAATGACGATGGAACACTTATTTTGCGTCGAGATTCAATACATTGGCCTCCAGCCGACTTGTCTCCAAGGGTCTGTTGCTGCCTCGAGCACCGTATGGTCGTTCTCCTGTGAGTTTAGATTATCGAATCCGACGCAAAAATGATAGTTAATTGTAACGTTTAGGGCCACCTAATGACGATGGAACACTCAAATTGCGTCGAAATTCAATACATCGGCCTCCAGCCGACTTGTCTCCAAGGGTCTATTGCTGCCTCGGGCACCTTATGGTCGTTCTCCTGTGAGTCTAGATTTTCGAATCCGACGCGAAACTGATAGTTAATTGTAACGTTCAGGGCCTCCTAATGACGATGGAACACTCAAATTGCGTCCAGATTCAATACATCGGATTCCAGCAGACTTGTCTCAAGGGTCTGTTGCTGCCTCGGGCACCTTATGGTCGTCCTCCTGTGAGTCTAGATTTTCGAATCCGACGCAAAAATTATACTTAATTGTAACGGTTAGGGCCTCCTAATGACGATGGAACACTCATTTTGCGTCGAGATTCAATACATTGGCCTCCAGCCGACTTGTCTCCAAGGGTCTGTTGCTGCCTCGAGCACCGTATGGTCGTTCTCCTGTGAGTTTAGATTATCGAATCCGACGCAAAAATGATAGTTAATTGTAACGTTTAGGGCCACTTAATGACGATGGAACACTCAAATTGCGTCGAGATTCAATACATCGGCCTCCAGCCGACTTGTCTCCAAGGGTCTATTGCTGCCTCGGTCACCTTATGGTCGTCCTCCTGTGAGTCTAGATTTTCGAATCCGACGCGAAACTGATAGTTAATTGTAACGTTCAGGGCCTCCTAATGACGATGGAACACTCAAATTGCGTCGAGATTCAATACATCGGCCTCCAGCCGACTTGTCTCCAAGGGTCTATTGCTGCCTCGGTCACCTTATGGTCGTCCTCCTGTGAGTCTAGATTTTCGAATCCGACGCGAAACTGATAGTTAATTGTAACGTTCAGGGCCTCCTAATGACGATGGAACACTCAAATTGCGTCGAGAATCAGTACATCGGCCTCCAGCCGACTTGTCTCCAAGGGTCTATTGCTGCCTCGGTCACCTTATGGTCGTCCTCCTGTGAGTCTAGATTTTCGAATCCGACGCGAAACTGATAGTTAATTGTAACGTTCAGGGCCTCCTAATGACGATGGAACACTCAAATTGCGTCGAGATTCAATACATCGGCCTCCAGCCGACTTGTCTCAAAGGGTCTATTGATGCCTCGGTCACCTTATGGTCGTCCTCCTGTGAGTCTAGATTTTCGAATCCGACGCAAAGATGATAGTTAATTGTAACGTTTAGGGCCTCCTAATGACGATGGGACACTCAAATTGCGTCGAGATTCAATAAATCGTCCTCCAGCCGACTTGTCTCCAAGGGGATATTGCTGTCTCGAGCACCGTATGAACTTCTCCTGTGAGTAGATTTTCGAATCCGACGCTAAAATGATAGTTAACTGTAACGTTCAGGGCCTCCTAATGCCGATGGAACACTCAAATTGCGTCGAGATTCAATACATCGGCCTCCAGCCGACTTGTCTCCAAGGGTCTGTTGCTGCCTCGGGCACCTTATGGTCGTTCTCCTGTGAGTTTAGATTATCGAATCCGACGCTAAAATGATAGTTAATTGCAACGTTTAGGGCCTCCTAATGACGATAGAAGACTCAAATTGCGTCGAGATTCAATACATCGTCCTCCAGCCGACTTGTCTCCATGGGGATATTACTGCCTCCGGCCTCTTATGTTCGCTCTCATGTGAGTCTAGAATTTCGAATCCGACGCGAAACTGATTGTTAATTGTAACGTTCAGGGCTTCCTAATGACGATGGAACTCTCAAATTGCGTCGAGATTCAATACATCGTCCTCCAGCCGACTTGTCTCCAAGGGTCTATTGCTGCCTCGGGCACCACATGGTCCTTCTCCTGTGAGTCTAGATTTTCGAATCCGACGCAAAAATGATAGTGAATAATAACGTTCAGCGCCTCCTAATGACGATGGAACACTCAAATTGCGTCGAGATTCAATACATCGGATTCCAGCCGACTTGTCTCAAGGGTCTGTTGCTGCCTCGGGCACCTTATGGTCGTTCTCCTGTGAGTTTAGATTATCGAATCCGACGCAAAAATGATAGTTAATTGTAACGTTCAGGGACTCCTAAGCACGATGGAACACTCAAATTGCGTCGAGAGTCAATCCATCCACCTCCAGTCGACTTGTATCCAAGGGGATATTGCAGTCTCGGGCACCTTATGGTCGTTCTCCTGTGAGTTTAGATTTTCGAATCCGACGCAAAAATGATAGTTAATTGTAAAGTTCAGGGCATCCTAATGCCGATGGAACACTCAAATTGCGTCGAGATTCAATACATCGGCCTCCAGCTGACTTGTCTCCAGGGGTCTATTGCTGCCTCGGGCACCTTATAGTCGTTCTCCTGTGAGTCTAGATTTTCGTATCCGACGCAAAACTCATAGTTAATTGTAACGTTTAGGGCCTCCTAATGACGATGGAAAACTCATTTTGCGTCGAGATTCAATACATCGGGTTCCAGCCGACTTGTCTCCAAGGGTCTGTTGCTGCCTCGGGCACCGTATGGTCGTTCTCCTGTGAGTCAACATTTTAGAATCCGACGCAAAACTGATAGTTAAATGTAATTATCAGGGCCTCTTAATGACGATGGAACACTCAAATTGCGTCGAGAGTCAATACATCTTCCTCCAGCCGACTTGTCTACAAGGGGATATTGCTGCCTCGGGCTCCATGTGGTCCGTCTCCAGTGAGTCTAGATTTTCGAATCCGACGCGAAACTGATAGTTAATTGTAAGGTTCAGGGCCTCCTAATGACGATGGAACACTCAAATTGCGTCGAGATTCAATACATCGGCCTCCAGCGGAGTTGTCTCCAAGGGGATATTGCTGTCTCGGGCACCATATGATCCTTCTCCTGTGAGTCTAGATTTTCGAATCCGACGCAAAAATGATAGTGAATAGTAACGTTCAGCGCCTCCTAATGACGATGGAACACTCAAATTGCGTCAAGAATCAATACATTGGTTTCCAGCCGACTTGTCTCCAAGGGTCTATTGCTGCCTCGGGCTTCTTATGGTCGTTCTCCTGTGAGACTAGATTTTCGAATCCGACGCATAAATGATAGTTAATTGTAACGATCAGGGACTCCTAAAGACGATGGAACACTCAAATTGCGTCGAGAGTCAATACATCGACCTCCAGTCGTCTTGTATCCAAGGGGATATTGCAGTCTCGGGCACCTTATGGTCGTTCTCCTGTGAGTTAAGATTATCGAATCCGACGATAAAATGAGAGTTAATTGTAACGTTTAGGGCCTCATAATGACGATAGAAGACTCAAATTGCGTCGAGATTCAATACATCGGCCTCCAGCTGACTTGTCTCCGAGGGTCTATTGCTGCCTCGGGCACCTAATGGTCGTTCTCCTGTGAGTCTAGATTTTCGAATCCGACGCGAAACTGATAGTTAATTGTAACGTTCAGGGCCTCCTAATGACGATGGAACACTCAAATTGCGTCGAGATTCAATACATCGGCCTCCAGCCGACTTGTCTCCAAGGGTCTGTTGCTGCCTCGGGCACCTTATGGTCGTTCTCCTGTGAGTTTAGATTATCGAATCCGACGCGAAAATGATAGTTAATTGTAACGTTCAGGGACTCCTAAGGACGATGGAAGACTCAAATTGCGTCGAGAGTCAATCCATCGACCTCCAGTCGACTTGTATCCAAGGGGATATTGCAGGCTCGGGCACCTTATGGTCGTTCTCCTGTGAGTTTAGATTATCGAATCCGACGCAAAAATGACAGTTAATTGGAACGTTTAGGGCCTCCTAAAGACGATAGAAGACTCTAATTGCGTCGAGATTCAATACATCGTCCTCCAGCCGACTTGCCTCCAAGGGTCTGTTGCTACCTCGTGCACCTTATGGTCGTTCTCCTGTGAGTTTAGATTATCGAATCCGACGCAAAAATGATAGTTAATTGTAACGTTTAGGGCCTCCTAATGACGATGGGACACTCAAATTGCGTCGAGATTCAATAAATCGTCCTCCAGCCGACTTGTCTCCAAGGGGATATTGCTGTCTCGAGCACCGTATGAACTTCTCCTGTGAGTAGATTTTCGAATCCGACGCTAAAATGATAGTTAACTGTAACGTTCAGGGCCTCCTAATGCCGATGGAACACTCAAATTGCGTCGAGATTCAATACATCGGCCTCCAGCCGACTTGTCTCCAAGGGTCTGTTGCTGCCTCGGGCACCTTATGGTCGTTCTCCTGTGAGTTTAGATTATCGAATCCGACGCTAAAATGATAGTTAATTGTGACGTTAGGGCCTCCTAATGACGATAGAAGACTCAAATTGCGTCGAAATTCAATACATCGGCCTCCAGCCGACTTGTCTCCAAGGGTCTATTGCTGCCTCGGGCACCTTATGGTCGTTCTCCTGTGAGTTTAGATTATCGAATCCGACGCAATAATGATAGTTAATCGTAACGTTTAGGGTACCTAATGACGATGGGAGACTCAAATTGCGTCGAGATTCAATACATCGTCCTCCAGCCGACTTGTCTCCATGGGGATATTACTGCCTCCGGCCTCTTATGCTCGCTCTCATGTGAGTCTAGAATTTCGAATCCGACGCGAAACTGATTGTTAATTGTAACGTTCAGGGCTTCCTAATGACGATGGAACTCTCAAATTGCGTCGAGATTCAATACATCGTCCTCCAGCCGACTTGTCTCCAAGGGTCTATTGCTGCCTCGGGCACCACATGGCCCTTCTCCTGTGAGTCTGATTTTCGAATCCGACGCAAAAATGATAGTGAATTGTAACGTTCTGGGCCTCCTAATGACGATGGAACACTCAAATTGCGTCGAGAATCAATACATCGTCCTCCAGCCGACTTGTCTCCAAGGGTCTATTGCTGCCTCGGGCACCTTATGGTCGTTCTCCTGTGAGTTTAGATTTTCGAATCCGACGCAAAACTCATAGTTAATTGTAACGTTTAGGGCCTCCTAATGACGATGGAAAACTCATTTTGCGTCGAGATTCAATACATCGGGTTCCAGCCGACTTGTCTCCAAGGGTCTGTTGCTGCCTCGGGCACCGTATGGTCGTTCTCCTGTGAGTCAACATTTTAGAATCCGACGCAAAACTGATAGTTAAATGTAATGCTCAGGGCCTCTTAATGACGATGGAACACTCAAATTGCGTCGAGAGTCAATGCATCTTCCTCCAGCCGACTTGTCTACAAGGGGATATTGCTGCCTCGGGCTCCATGTGGTCCGTCTCCAGTGAGTCTAGATTTTCGAATCCGAACCGAAACTGATAGTTAATTGTAAGGTTCAGGGCCTCCTGATGACGATAGAACTCTCAAATTGCGTCGAGATTCAATACATCGTCCTCCAGCTGATTTGTCTCCGAGGGGATATTGCTGCCTCGGGCACCAAATGGTCCGTCTCCTGTGAGTCTGGATTTTTGAACCCGTCGCAAAAATGATAGTTAATTGTAACGTTCAGGGCCTTGTAATGACGATCTAACACTCAAATTGCGTCGAGATTCAATACATCGGCCTCCAGCCGACTTGTCTACAAGGGAATATTGCTGCCTCGGGCTCCATGTGGTCCGTCTCCTGTGAGTCTAGATTTTCGAATCCGACGCGAAACTGATAGTTAATTGTAAGGTTCAGGGCCTCCTAATGACGATGGAACACTCAAATTGCGTCGAGAATCAATACATCGGCCTCCAGCGGACTTGTCTCCAACTAGATATTGGTGTCTCGGGCACCATATGATCCTTCTCCTGTGAGTCTAGATTTTCGAATCCGACGCAATAATGATAGTGAATAGTAACGTTCGGCGCCTCCTGATGACGATAGAACTCTCAAATTGCGTCGAGATTCAATACATCGTCTTCCAGCCGACTTGTCTCCAAGGGTCTAATGCTGCCTCGGGCACCTTATGGTCGTTCTCCTGTGAGTTTAGATTATCGAATCCGACGCAAAAATGATAGTTAATTGTAACGTTTAGGGCCTCCTAATGACGATGGAACACTCATATTGCGTCGATATTCAATACATCGGCCCCCTGTCGATTTGTCTCCAAGGGGTATATTGCTGTCTCGAGCACCGTATGAACTTCACCTGTGAGTAGATTTTCGAATCCGACGCAAAAATGATAGTTAATTGTAACGTTCAGGGCCTTGTAATGACGATGGAACACTCAAATTGCGTCGAGATTCAATACTTCGGCCTCCAGCCGACTTGTCTCCAAGGGTCTGTTGCTGCCTCGGGCACCCTATGGTCGTTCTCCTGTGAGTTTAGATTATCGAATCCGACGCAAAAATGATAGTTAATTGTAGCGTTTAGGGCCTCCTAATGACGATGGAACACTCAAATTGCGTCGAGATTCAATACATCGGCCTCCAGCCGATTTGTCTCCAAGGGGATATTGCTGTCTCGGGCACAATATGATCCTTCTCCTGTGAGTCTAGACTTTCGAATCCGACGCAAAAATGATAGTGAATTGTAACGTTCAGCGCCTCCTAATGACGATAGAAGACTCAATTTGCGTCGAGATTCAACACATCGTCCTCCAGCCGATTTGTCTATAAGGGTCAATAGCTGCCACGGTCACCTTGTGATCGCTCTGCTGTGAGTCTAGATTTTCGAACCTGACGCAAAACTGATTGTTAATTGTAACGTTCAGGGCCACCTAATGACGATGGAACACTCAAATTGCGTCGAGATTCAATACATCGACCTCCAGCCGAATGATTCCAAGGGGATATTGCAGTCTCGGGCACAATATGATCCTTCTCCTGTGAGTCTAGATTTTCGAATCCGACGCAAAAATGATTGTTAATTGTAACGTTCAGGGCCTCCTAATGACGATGGAACTCTCAAATTGCGTCGGGATTCAATACATCGGCCACCAGCCGACTTGTCTAAAAGGGAATATCGCTGCCTCGGACACCACATGGTGCGTCTCCGGTGAGTCCAGATTTTCGAATCCGACGCAAAAATGATAGTTAATTGTAACGTTCAGGGCCTTCTAATGACGATGGAACACTCAAATTGCGTCGAGATTCAATACATCGGCCTCCAGCCGACTTGTCTCCAAGGGTCTAATGCTGCCTCGGGCACCTTATGGTCGTTCTCTTTTAAGTCTAGATTTTCGAATCCACGCAAAAATGATAGTTAATTGTAACGTTCAGGGACTCCTAAAGACGATGGAACACTCAAATTGCGTCGAGATTCAATACATCGTCCTCCAGCCGACTTGTCTCCAAGGGTCTGTTGCTGCCTCTGGCACGTTATGGTCGTTCTCCTGTGAGTCTAGATTTTCGAATCCGACGCGAAACTTATAGTTATCTGTAAGGTTAAGGGCCTCCTAATGCCGATGGAACACTCAAATTGCGTCGAGATTCAATACATCGTCCTCCAGCCGACTTGTCTTTAAGGGTCTATTGCTGCCTCGGACTCCATGTGGTCCGTCTCCTGTGAGTCTAGATTTTCGAATCCGACGCAAAAATGATAGTTAATTGTGACGTTTAGGGCCTCCTAATGACGATGGGACACTCAAATTGCGTCTGGACTCAATACATCGGTCTCCAGCCGACTTGTCTCCAAGGGTCTGTTGCTGCCTCGGGCAGCTTATGGTCGTTCTCCTGTGAGTTTAGATTATCGAATCCGACGCAAAAATGATAGTTATTTGTAACGTTTAGGGCCTCCTAATGACGATGGGACACTCAAATTGCGTCGAGATTCAATACATCGTCCTCCAGCCGACTTGTCTCCATGGGGATATTACTGCCTCCGGCCTCTTATGTTCGCTCTCATGTGAGTCTAGATTTTCAAATCCGACGCGAAACTGATTGTCAATTGTTACGTTCAGGGCTTCCTAATGACGATTGAACTCTCAGATTGCGTCGAGATTCACTACATCGTCCTCCAGCCGACTTGCCTCCAAGGGTCTATTGCTGCCTCGGGCACCTTATGGTCGTTCTCCTGTGAGTCTAGATTTTCGAATCCGACGCAAAAATGATTGTTAATTGTAACGTTCAGGGCCTCCTAATGACGATGGAATTCTCAAATTGAGTCGAGATTCAATACATCGGCCTCCGGCCGACTTGTCTCCAAGGGGATATCGCTGCCTCGTGCACCACATGGTCCGTCTCCGGTGAGTCTAGATTTTCGAATCCGACGCAAAAATGATAGTTAATTGTAACGTTCAGGGCCTTCTAATGACGATGGAACACTCAAATTGCGTCGAGATTCAATACATCGGCCTCCAGCCGACTTGTCTCCAAGGGGATATCGCTGCCTCGGGCACCACATGGTCCGTCTCCGGTGATTCAACGTTTTCGAATCCGGCGCAAAACTCATAGTTAATTGTAACGTTCAGGGCCTCCTAATGACAATGGAGCACACAAATTGAGTCGAGATTCAATACATCGGCCTCTGGCCGACTTGTCCCCAATGGTCTATTGCTGCCTCGGGCACATTATGGTCGTTCTCCTGTGAGTCTAGGTTTTCGAATCCCACGCAAAAATGATAGTGAATTGTAACGTTCAGGGCCTTCTAATGACGATTTGACACTCAAATTGCGTCGAGATTCAATACATCGGCCTCCAGCCGATTTGTCTCCAAGGGTCTATTGCTGCCTCGGGCAACTTATGGTCGTTCTCCTGTGAGTTTAGATTATCGAATCCGACGCAAAAATGATAGTTAATTGTAACGTTTAGGGCCTCCTAATGACGATGGGACACTCAAATTGCGTCGAGATTCAATACATCGGCCTCCAGCCGACTTGTCTCCAAGGGTCTATTGCTGCCTCGGGCACCTTATTGTCGTTCTCCTGTGAGTTTAGATTATCGAATCCGACGCTAAAATGATAGTTAATTGTAATGTTTAGGGCCTCCTAATGACGATGGAACACTCAAATTGCGTCGAGATTCAATACATCGGCCTCCAGCCGCCTTGTCTCCAAGGGTCTGTTGCTGCCTCGGGCACCTTATGGTCGTTCTCCTGTGAGTTTGGATTATCGAATCCGACGCAAAAATGATAGTTAATTGTAACGTTCAGGGCCTCCTAATGCCGATGGAACACTCAAATTGCGTCGAGATTCAATACATCGGCCTCCAGCCGACTTGTCTCCAAGGGTCTATTGCTGCCTCGGGCACCTCGTGGTCGTTCTCCTGTGAGTCTAGATTTTCGAATCCGACGCAAAACTCATAGTTAATTGTAACGTTCGGGGCCTCCTATTGGCGATTGAACACTCAAATTGCGTCGAGATTCAATACATCGACCTCCAGCCGACTTGTCTCCAAGGGGATATTGCTGCATCGGGCACCTAGTGGTCGTTCTCCTGTGAGTTTAGATTTTCGAATCCGACGAAAAACTGATAGTTAATTGTAACATTCAGGGCCTCCTAATGACGATGGAACACTCATTTTGCGTCGCGATCCAATACATCGTCCTCCAACCGACTTGTCTCCAAGGGTCAATAGCTGCCACGGGCACCTTGTGATCGTTCTGCTGTGAGTCTAGATTTTCGAATCCGACGCAAAACTGATTGTTAATTGTAGCGTTCAGGGCCTCCTAATGACGATGGAACACTCAAATTGAGTCGAGATTGTATACATCGACCTCCAGCCGACTTGTCTCCAAGGGGATACTGCTGCCTCGGGCTCCATGTGGTCCGTCTCCTGTGAGTCTAGATTTTCGAATCCGACGAGAAACTGATAGTTAATTGTAACGTTCAGGGCCTCCTAATGACGATGGAACACCCAAATTGCGTCGAGATTCAATACATCGGCCTCCAGCCGACTTGTCTCCAAGGGGATATTGCTGTCTCGAGCACCGTATGAACTTCTCCTGTGAGTAGATTTTCGAATCCGACGCGAAACTCATAGTTAGTTGTAAGGTTTAGGGCCTGCTAATGACGATGGAACACTCAAATTGCGTCGAGATTCAATGCATCGGCCTCCAGCCGAATTGTATCCAAGGGGATATTGCAGTCTCGTGCACCATATGATTCTTCTCCAGTTAGTAGATTTTCGAATCCGACGCTAAAATGATAGTTAACTGTAACGTTCAGGGCCTCCTAATGCCGATGGAACACTCAAATTGCGTCGAGATTCAATACATCGGCCTCCAGCCGACTTGTCTCCAAGGGTCTGTTGCTGCCTCGGGCACCTTATGGTCGTTCTCCTGTGAGTTTAGATTATTGAATCCGACGCAAAAATGATAGTTAATTGTAACGTTTAGGGCCTCCTAATGACGATGGGACACTCAAATTACGTCAAGATTCAATACATCGTCCTCCAGCCGACTTGTCTCCAAGGGTCTATTGCTGCCTCGGGCACCTTATGGTCGTTCTCCTGTGAGTCTAGATTTTCGAATCCGCACAAAACTCATAGTTAATTGTAACGTTCAGGGCCTCCTAATGACGACGGAACTCTCAAATTGCGTCGAGATTCAATACATCGTCCTCCAGCCGACTTGTCTCCAAGGGTCTGTTGCTGCCTCGGGCACCTTATGGTCGGGCTCCTGTGAGTTTAGATTATCGAATCCGACGCAAAAATGATAGTTAATTGTAACGTTTAGGGCCTCCTAATGACGATGGAACACTGAAATTGCGTCGAGATACAATACATCGGCCTCTAGCCGACTTGACTCCAAGGGTCTGTTGCTGCCTCGGGCACCTTATGGTCGTTCTCCTGTGAGTTTAGATTTTCGAATCCGACGCGAAACTGATAGGTAATTGTAAGGTTCAGGGCCTCCTAATGACGATGGAACACTCAAATTGCGTCAAGAATCAATACATCGGTTTCCAGCCGACTTGTCTCCAAGGGTCTATTGCTGCCTCGAGCACCGTATGAACTTCTCCTGTGAGTAGATTTTCGAATCTGACGCATAAATGATAGTTAATTGTAACGTTCAGGGACTCCTAAAGACGATGGAACACTCAAATTGCGTCGAGAGTCAATACATCGACCTCCAGTCGACTTGTATCCAAGGGGATATTGCAGTCTCGTGCACCACATGATCCTTCTCCTGTTAGTAGATTTTCGAATCCGACGCTAAAATGATAGTTAACTGTAACGTTCAGGGCCTCCTAATGCCGATTGAACCCTCAAATTGCGTCAAAATTCAATACATCGGCCTCCAGCCGACTTGTCTGCAAGGGTCTATTGCTGCCTCGGGCACCTTATGGTCGTTCTCCTGTGAGTTTAGATTATCGAATCCGACTCAAAAATGATAGTTAATTGTAACGTTCAGGGCCTTGTAATGACGATGGAACACTCAAATTGCGTCGAGATTCAATACATCGGCCTCCAGCCGACTTGCCTCCAAGGGTCTGTTGCTGCCTCGGGCACCTTATGGTCGTTCTCCTGTGAGTTTAGATTATCGAATCCGACGCAAAAATGATAGTTAATTGTAACGTTTAGGGCCTCCTAATGACGATGGAACACTCAAATTGCGTCGAGATTCAATACATCGGCCTCCAGCCGACTTGTCTCCAAGGGTCTATTGCTGCCTCGGGCACCTTATGGTCGTTCTCCTGTGAGTTTAGATTATCGAATCCGACGCAAAAATGATAGTTAATTGTAACGTTTAGGGCATTGTAATGACGATGGAACACTCAAACTGCGTCGAGATTCAATACATCGGCCTCCAGCCGACTTGTATCCAAGGGGATATTGCAGTCTCGTGCACCGTATGATCCTTGTCCTGTTAGTAGATTTTCGAATCCGACGCTAAAATGATAGTTAACTGAAACGTCCAGGGCCTCCTAATGGCGATGGAACACTCAAATTGCGTCGGGATTCAATACATCGGCCTCCAGCCGACTTGTCTCCAAGGGGATATTGCTGCCTCGGGCACCTTATGGTCGTTCTCCTGTGAGTCTAGATTTTCGAATCCGACGCAAAAATGATAGTTAATTGCAACGTACAGGGCCTTGTAATGACGATGGAACACACAAATTGCGTCGAGATTCAATACATCGGCCTCCAGCCGACTTGTCTCCAAGGGTCTGTTGCTGCCTCGAGCACCGTATGAACTTCTCCTGTGAGTAGATTTTTGAATCCGACGCAAAAATGATAGTTAATTGTAACGTTTAGGGATTCCTAATGACGATAGAAGACTCAAATTGCGTCGAGATTCAATACATCGACCTCCAGCCGACTTGTATCCAAGGGGATATTGCAGTCTCGTGCACCATATGATTCTACTCCTGTTAGTAGATTTTCGAATCCGACGCTAAAATGATAGTTAACTGTAACGTTCAGGGCCTCCTAATGCCGTTGGAACACTCAAATATAGTCGAGATTCAATACATCGGCCTCCAGCCGACTTGTATCCAAGGGGATATTACAGGCTCGTGCACCATATGATCCTTCTCCTGTTAGTAGATTTTCAAATCCGACGCTAAAATGATAGTTAACTGTAACGTTCAGGGCCTCCTATTGCCGATGGAACACTCAAATTGCGTCGAGATTCAATACATCGGCCTCCGGCCGACTTGTCTCCAAGGGTCTGTTGCTGCCTCGGGCACCTTATGGTCGTTCTCCTGTGAGTCTAGATTTTCGAATCCGACGCAAGTATGATAGTTAATTGTAACGTTTAGGGCCTCCTAATGACGATGGAACACTCAAATTGCGTCGCAATCGAATACATCGACCTCCAGCCGACTTGTCTCCAAGGGTCTAATGCTGCATCGGGCACCTTATGGTCGTTCTCCTGTGAGTCTAGATTATCGAATCCGACGCAAAAAAGATAGTTAATTGTAACGTTTAGGGCCTTGTAATGACGATGGAACACTCAAATTGCGTCGAGATTCAATACATCGGCCTCCAGCCGACTTGTCTCCAAGGGGTATATTGCTGTCTCGAGCACCGTATGAACTTCTCCTGTGAGTAGATTTTCGAATCCGACGCTAAAATGATAGTTAATTGTAACGTTTAGGGCCTCCTAATGACGATGGAACACTCAAATTGCGTCGAGATTCAATACATCGGCCTCCAGCCGACTTGCCTCCAAGGGTCTGTTGCTGCCTCGGGCACCATATGGTCGTTCTCCTGCGAGTTTAGATTATCGAATCCGACGCAAAAATGATAGTTAATTGCAACGTTTAGGGCCTCCTAATGACGATGGAACACTCAAATGGCGTCGCGATGCAATACATCGACCTCCAGCCGGCTTGTCTCGAAGGTTCTATTGCTGCATCGGGCACTTTATGGTCGTTCTCCTGCGAGTCTAGATTATCGAATCCGACGCAAAAATGATAGTTAATTGTAACGTTTAGGGCCTTGTAATGACGATGGAACACTCAAATTGCGTCGAGATTCAATACATCGGCCTCCAGCCGACTTGTCTCCATGGGTCTGTTGCTGCCTCGGGCACCTTATGTTCGCTCTCATGTGAGTCTAGATTTTCGAATCCGACGCGAAACTAATTGTTAATTGGAACGTTCAGGGCTTCCTAATGACGATGGAACACTCAAATTGCCTCGAGGTTCAATACATCGGCATTCAGCCGATTTGTCTCCAAGGGTCTGTTGCTGCCTCGGGCACCGTATGGTCGTTCTCCTGTGAGTCTAGATTATCGATTCCGACGCAAAAATGATAGTTAATTGTAACGTTTAGGGCCTTGTAATGACGATGGAACACTCAAATTGCGTCGAGATTCAATACATCGGCCTCCAGCCGACTTGTCTCCAAGGGTCTGTTGCTGCCTCGGGCACCTTATGGTCGTTCACCTGTGAGTTTAGATTATCGAATCCGACGCTAAAATGATAGTTAATTGTAACGTTTAGGGCCTCCTAATGACGATGGAACACACAAATTGCGTCGATATTCAATACAACGACCTCCCGTCGATTTGTCTCCAAGGGGTATACTGCTGTCTCGAGCACCGTAAGAACTTTCTCCTGTGAGTAGATTTTCGAATCCGACGCGAAACTGATAGTTAATTGTAAGGTTTAGGGCCTCCTAATGACGATGGAACACTCAAATTGCGTCGAGATTCAATACATCGGCCTCCAGCCGACTTGTCTCCAAGGGTCTATTGCTGCCTCGGGCACCTTATGGTCGTTCTCCTGTGAGTTTAGATTATCGAATCCGACGCAAAAATGATAGTTAATTGTAACGTTTAGGGCATTGTAATGACGATGGAACACTCAAACTGCGTCGAGATTCAATACATCGGCCTCCAGCCGACTTGTATCCAAGGGGATATTGCAGTCTCGTGCACCATATGATCCTTGTCCTGTTAGTAGATTTTCGAATCCGACGCTAAAATGATAGTTAACTGAAACGTCCAGGGCCTCCTAATGGCGATGGAACACTCAAATTGCGTCGGGATTCAATACATCGGCCTCCAGCCGACTTGTCTCCAAGGGGATATTGCTGCCTCGGGCACCTTATGGTCGTTCTCCTGTGAGTCTAGATTTTCGAATCCGACGCAAAAATGATAGTTAGTTGCAACGTACAGGGCCTTGTAATGACGTTGGAACACACAAATTGCGTCGAGATTCAATACATCGGCCTCCAGCCGACTTGTCTCCAAGGGTCTGTTGCTGCCTCAAGCACCGTATGAACTTCTCCTGTGAGTAGATTTTTGAATCCGACGCAAAAATGATAGTTAATTGTAACGTTTAGGGATTCCTAATGACGATAGAAGACTCAAATTGCGTCGAGATTCAATACATCGACCTCCAGCCGACTTGTATCCAAGGGGATATTGCAGTCTCGTGCACCATATGATTCTACTCCTGTTAGTAGATTTTCGAATCCGACGCTAAAATGATAGTTAACTGTAACGTTCAGGGCCTCCTAATGCCGTTGGAACACTCAAATATAGTCGAGATTCAATACATCGGCCTCCAGCCGACTTGTATCCAAGGGGATATTACAGGCTCGTGCACCATATGATCCTTCTCCTGTTAGTAGATTTTCGAATCCGACGCTAAAATGATAGTTAACTGTAACGTTCAGGGCCTCCTATTGCCGATGGAACACTCAAATTGCGTCGAGATTCAATACATCGGCCTCCGGCCGACTTGTCTCCAAGGGTCTGTTGCTGCCTCGGGCACCTTATGGTCGTTCTCCTGTGAGTTTAGATTATCGAATCCGACGCAAGTATGATAGTTAATTGTAACGTTTAGGGCCTCCTAATGACGATGGAACACTCAAATTGCGTCGCGATCGAATACATCGACCTCCAGCCGACTTGTCTCCAAGGGTCTAATGCTGCATCGGGCACCTTATGGTCGTTCTCCTGTGAGTCTAGATTATCGAATCCGACGCAAAAAAGATAGTTAATTGTAACGTTTAGGGCCTTGTAATGACGATGGAACACTCAAATTGCGTCGAGATTCAATACATCGGCCTCCAGCCGACTTGTCTCCAAGGGGTATATTGCTGTCTCGAGCACCGTATGAACTTCTCCTGTGAGTAGATTTTCGAATCCGACGCTAAAATGATAGTTAATTGTAACGGTTAGGGCCTCCTAATGACGATGGAACACTCAAATTGCGTCGAGATTCAATACATCGGCCACCAGCCGACTTGCCTCCAAGGGTCTGTTGCTGCCTCGGGCACCATATGGTCGTTCTCCTGCGAGTTTAGATTATCGAATCCGACGCAAAAATGATAGTTAATTGCAACGTTTAGGGCCTCCTAATGACGATGGAACACTCAAATTGCGTCGCGATGCAATACATCGACCTCCAGCCGGCTTGTCTCGACGGTTCTATTGCTGCATCGGGCACCTTATGGTCGTTCTCCTGTGAGTCTAGATTATCGAATCCGACGCAAAAATGATAGTTAATTGTAACGTTTAGGGCCTTGTAATGACGATGGAACACTCAAATTGCGTCGAGATTCAATACATCGGCCTCCAGCCGACTTGTCTCCATGGGTCTGTTGCTGCCTCGGGCACCTTATGTTCGCTCTCATGTGAGTCTAGATTTTCGAATCCGACGCGAAACTAATTGTTAATTGGAACGTTCAGGGCTTCCTAATGACGATGGAACACTCAAATTGCCTCGAGGTTCAATACATCGGCATTCAGCCGATTTGTCTCCAAGGGTCTGTTGCTGCCTCGGGCACCGTATGGTCGTTCTCCTGTGAGTCTAGATTATCGATTCCGACGCAAAAATGATAGTTAATTGTAACGTTTAGGGCCTTGTAATGACGATGGAACACTCAAATTGCGTCGAGATTCAATACATCGGCCTCCAGCCGACTTGTCTCCATGGGTCTGTTGCTGCCTCGGGCACCTTATGGTCGTTCACCTGTGAGTTTAGATTATCGAATCCGACGCTAAAATGATAGTTAATTGTAACGGTTAGGGCCTCCTAATGACGATGGAACACACAAATTGCGTCGATATTCAATACAACGACCTCCAGTCGATTTGTCTCCAAGGGGTATACTGCTGTCTCGAGCACCGTAAGAACTTTCTCCTGTGAGTAGATTTTCGAATCCGACGCGAAACTGATAGTTAATTGTAAGGTTTAGGGCCTCCTAATGACGATGGAACACTCAAATTGCGTCGAGATTCAATACATCGGCCTCCAGCCGATTTGTCTCCAAGGGGATATTGCTGCCTCGGGCACCAAATGGTCCGTCTGCTGTGAGTCTAGATTTTCGAATCCGACGAAAAACTGATAGTTAATTGTAAAATTCAGGGCCTCCTAATGACGATGGAACACTCAAATTGCGTCGCGATCCAATACATCGACCTCCAGCCGACTTGTCTCCAAGGGTCTATTGCTGCCTCGGGGACCTTATGGTCGTTCTCCTGTGAGTCTAGATTTTCGAATCCGACGCAAAAATGATAGTTAATTGTAACGCTCAGGGCCCTGTAATGACGATGGAACACTCAAATTGCGTCGAGATTCAATACATCGGCCTCCAGCCGACTTGTCTCCAAGGGTCTAATGCTGCCTCGGGCACCTTATGGTCGTTCTCCTGTGAGTTTAGATTATAGAATCCGACGCAAAAATGATAGTTAATTGTAACATTCAGGGCGACCTATTGAAGATGGAACACTCAAATTGCGTCGATATTCAATACATCGGCCTCCAGCCGACTTGTCACCAAGGGTCTATTGCTGTTTCGGGCACCTTATGGTCGTTCTCCTGTGAGTTTAGATTATCGAATCCGACGCAAAAATGATAGTTAATTGTAACGTTTAGGGCCTTGTAATGACGATGGAACACTCAAATTGCGTCGAGATTCAATACATCGGCCTCCAGCCGACTTGTATCCAAGGGGATATTGCAGTCTCGTGCACCATATGATCCTTGTCGTGTTAGTAGATTTTCGAATCCGACGCTAAAATGATAGTTAACTGAAACGTCCAGGGCCTCCTAATGGCGATGGAACACTCAAATTGCGTCGAGATTCAATACATCGGCCTCCAGCCGACTTGTCTCCAAGGGTATATTGCTGCCTCGGGCACCTTATGGTCGTTCTCCTGTGAGTCTAGATTTTCGAATAAGACGCAAAAATGATAGTTAATTGCAACGTACAGGGCCTTGTAATGACGATGGAACACACAAATTGCGTCGAGATTCAATACATCGGCCTCCAGCCGACTTGTCTCCAAGGGTCTGTTGCTGCCTCGAGCACCGTATGAACTTCTCCTGTGAGTAGATTTTTGAATCCGATGCAAGAATGATAGTTAATTGTAACGTTTAGGGATTCCTAATGACGATAGAAGACTCAAATTGTGTCGAGATTCAATACATCGACCTCCAGCCGACTTGTATCCAAGGGGATATTGCAGTCTCGTGCACCATATGATCCTACTCCTGTTAGTAGATTTTCGAATCCGACGCTAATATGATAGTTAACTGTAACGTTCAGGGCCTCCTAATGCCGATGGAACACTCAAATTGAGTCGAGATTCAATACATCGGCCTCCAGCCGACTTGTATCCAAGGGGATATTACAGGCTCGTGCACCATATGATCCTTCTCCTGTTAGTAGATTTTCGAATCCGACGCTAAAATGATAGTTAACTGTAACGTTCAGCGCCTCCTATTGCCGATGGAACACTCAAATTTTGTCGAGATTCAATACATCGGCCTCCAGCCGACTTGTCTCCAAGGGTCTGTTGCTGCCTCGAGCACCTTATGGTCGTTCTCCTGTGAGTTTAGATTATCGAATCCGACGCAAGAATGATAGTTAATTGTAACGTTTAGGGCCTCCTAATGACGATGGAACACTCAAATTGCGTCCATATTCAATACATCGGCCTCCAGTCGATTTGTCTTTAAGGGGTATATTGCTGTCTCGAGCACCGTATGAACTTCTCCTGTGAGTAGATTTTCGAATCCGACGCCAAAATGATAGTTAATTGTAACGTTTAGGGCCTCCTAATGACGATGGAACACTCAAATTGCGTCGAGATTCAATACATCGGCCTCCAGCCGACTTGTCTCCAAGGGGATATTGCTGTCTCGGGCACAATATGATCCTTCTCCTGTGAGTCTAGATTTTCGAATCCGACGCGAAACTGAAAGTTAATTGTAAGGTTCAGGGCCTCCTAATGACGATGGAACACTCAAATTGCGTCGCGATCCAATGCATCGACCTCCAGCCGACTTGTCTCCAAGGGTCTAATGCTGCCTCGGGCACCTTATGGTCGTTCCCCTGTGAGTCTAGATTTTCGAATCCGACGCAGAAAAGATAGTGAATTGTAACGTTCTGAGCCTTGTAATAACGATGGAACACTCAAATTGCGTCGAGATTCAATACATCGGCCTCCAGCCGACTTGCCTCCAAGGGTCTGTTGCTGCCTCGGGCACCATATGGTCGTTCTCCTGCGAGTTTAGATTATCGTATCCGACGCAAAAATGATAGTTAATTGCAACGTTTAGGGCCTCCTAATGACGATGGAACACTCAAATTGCGTCGCGATGCAATACATCGACATCCAGCCGACTTGTCTCCAAGGGTCTATTGCTGCATCGGGCACCTTATGGTCGTTCTCCTGTGAGTCTAGATTATCGAATCCGACGCAAAAATGATAGTTAATTGTAACGTTTAGGGCCTTGTAATGACGATGGAACACTCAAATTGCGTCGAGATTCAATACATCGGCCTCCAGCCGACTTGTCTCCAAGGGTCTGTTGCTGCCTCGGGCACCTTATGTTCGCTCTCATGTGAGTCTAGATTTTCGAATCCGACGCGAAACTAATTGTTAATTGTAACGTTCAGGGCTTCCTAATGACGATGGAACACTCAAATTGCCTCGAGATTCAATACATCGGCATTCAGCCGATTTGTCTCCAAGGGTCTGTTGCTGCCTCGGGCACCGTATGGTCGTTCTCCTGTGAGTCTAGATTATCGATTCCGACGCAAAAATGATAGTTAATTGTAACGTTTAGGGCCTTGTAATGACAATGGAACACTCAAATTGCGTCGAGATTCAATACATCGGCCTCCAGCCGACTTGTCTCCAAGGGTCTGTTGCTGCCTCGGGCACCTTATGGTCGTTCTCCTGTGAGTTTAGATTATCGAATCCGACGCAAGAATGATAGTTAATTGTAACGTTTAGGGCCTCCTAATGACGATGGAACACTCAAATTGCGTCGATATTCAATACATCGGCTTCCAGTCGATTTGTCTCCAAGGGGTATATTGCTGTCTCGAGCACCGTATGAACTTCTCCTGTGAGTAGATTTTCGAATCCGACGCTAAAGTGATAGTTAATTGTAACGTTTAGGGCCTCCTAATGACGATGGAACACTCAAATTGCGTCGAGATTCAATACATCGGCCTCCAGCCGACTTGTCTCCAAGGGGATATTGCTGTCTCGGGCACAATATGATCCTTCTCCTGTGAGTCTAGATTTTCGAATCCGACGCGAAACTGATAGTTAATTGTAAGGTTCAGGGCCTCCTAATGACGATGGAACACTCAAATTGCGTCGCGATCCAATACATCGACCTCCAGCCGACTTGTCTCCAAGGGTCTAATGCTGCCTCGGGCACCTTATGTTCGCTCTCATGTGAGTCTAGATTTTCGAATCCGACGCGAAACTAATTGTTAATTGGAACGGTTAGGGCTTCCTAATGACGATGGAACACTCAAATTGCCTCGAGATTCAATACATCGGCATTCAGCCGATTTGTCTCCAAGGGTCTGTTGCTGCCTCGGGCACCGTATGGTCGTTCTCCTGTGAGTCTAGATTATCGATTCCGACGCAAAAATGATAGTTAATTGTAACGTTTAGGGCCTTGTAATAACGATGTAACACTCAAATTGCGTCGAGATTCAATACATCGGCCTCCAGCCGACTTGTCTCCAAGGGTCTGTTGCTGCCTCGGGCACCTTATGGTCGTTCACCTGTGAGTTTAGATTGTCGAATCCGACGCAAAAATGATAGTTAATTGTAACGTTTAGGGCCTCCTAATGACGATGGAACACACAAATTGCGTCGATATTCAATACAACGACCTCCAGTCGATTTGTCTCCAAGGGGTATTTTGCTGTCTCGAGCACCGTATGAACTTTCTCCTGTGAGTAGATTTTCTAATCCGACGCGAAACTGATAATTAATTGTATGGATTAGGGCCTCCTAATGACGATGGACCACTCAAATTGCGTCGAGATTCAATACATCGGCCTCCAGCCGATTTGTCTCCAAGGGGATATTGCTGCCTCGGGCACCAAATGGTCCGTCTGCTGTGACTCTAGATTTTCGAATCCGACGAAAAACTGATAGTAAATTGTAACATTCAGGGCCTCCTAATGACGATGGAACACTCAAATTGCGTCGCGATCCAATACATCGACCTCCAGCCGACTTGTCTCCAATGGTCTATTGCTGTCTCGGGGACCTTATGGTCGTTCTCCTGTGAGTCTAGATTTTCGAATCCGACGCAAAAATGATAGTTAATTGTAACGCTCAGGGCACTGTAATGACGATGGAACACTCAAATTGCGTCGAGATTCAATACATCGGCCCCTAGCCGACTTGTCTCCAAGGGTCTAATGCTGCCTCGGGCACCTTATGGTCGTTCTAATGTGAGTTTAGATTATCGAATCCGACGCAATAATGATAGTTAATTGTAACGTTCAGGGCGACCTATTGACGATGGAACACTCAAATTGCGTCGATATTCAATACATCGGCCTCCAGCCGACTTGTCTCCAAGGGTCTGTTGCTGCCTCGGGCACCTTATGGACGTCCTCCTGTGAGTCTAGATTTTCGAATCCGACGCAAAAATGATAGTTAATTGTAACGTTTAGGGCCTTGTAATGACGATGGAACACTCAAATTGCGTCGAGATTCAATACATCGGCCTCCAGCCGACTTGTCTCCAAGGGTCTGTTGCTGCCTCGGGCACCTTATGTTCGCTCTCATGTGAGTCTAGATTTTCGAATCCGACGCGAAACTAATTGTTAATTGTAACGTTCAGGGCTTCCTAATGACGATGGAACACTCAAATTGCCTCGAGATTCAATACATCGGCATTCAGCCGATTTGTCTCCAAGGGTCTGTTGCTGCCTCGGGCACCGTATGGTCGTTCTCCTGTGAGTCTAGATTATCGATTCCGACGCAAAAATGATAGTTAATTGTAACGTTTAGGGCCTTGTAATGACAATGGAACACTCAAATTGCGTCGAGATTCAATACATCGGCCTCCAGCCGACTTGTCTCCAAGGGTCTGTTGCTGCCTCGGGCACCTTATGGTCGTTCTCCTGTGAGTTTAGATTATCGAATCCGACGCAAAAATGATAGTTAATTGTAACGTTTAGGGCCTCCTAATGACGATGGAACACACAAATTGGGTCTATATTCAATACAACGGCCTCCAGTCGATTTGTCTCCAAGGGGTATATTGCTGTCTCGAGCACCGTATGAACTTTCTCCTGCGAGTAGATTTTCGAATCCGACGCGAAACTGATAGTTAATTGTAAGGTTTAGGGCCTCCTAATGACGATGGAACACTCAAATTGCGTCGAGATTCAATACATCGGCCTCCAGCCGATTTGTCTCCAAGGGGATATTGCTGAATCGGGCACCAAATGGTCCGTCTGCTGTGAGTCTAGATTTTCGAATCCGACGAAAAACTGATAGTTAATTGTAACATTCAGGGCCTCCTAATGACGATGGAACACTCAAATTGCGTCGCGATCCAATACATCGACCTCCAGCCGACTTGTCTCCAAGGGTCTATTGCTGCCACGGGGACCTTATGGTCGTTCTCCTGTGAGTCTCGATTTTCTAATCCGACGAAAAAATGATAGTTAATTGTAACTTTCAGGGCCTTGTAATAACGATGGAACACTCAAATAGCGTCGAGATTCAATACATCGTCCTCCAGCCGACTTGTCTCCAAGGGTCTGTTGCTGCCTGTGGCACTTTATGGTCGTTCTCCTGTGAGTCTAGATTTTCGAATCCGACGCAAAAATGATAGTTAATTGTAACGCTCAGGGCCCTGTAATGACGATGGAACACTCAAATTGCGTCGAGATTCAATACATCGGCCTCCAGCCGACTTGTCTCCAAGGGTCTAATGCTGCCTCGGGCACCTTATGGTCGTTCTCCTGTGAGTTTAGATTATCGAATCCGACGCAAAAATGATAGTTAATTGTAACGTTCAGGGCGACCTATTGACGATGGAACACTCAAATTGCGTCGATATTCAATACATCGGCCTCCAGTCGATTTGTCTCCAAGGGGTATATTGCTGTCTCGAGCACCATATGAACTTCTCCTGTGAGTCTAGATTTTCGAATCCGACGCGAAACTGATAGTTAATTGTAAGGTTTAGGGCCTCCTAATGACGATGGAACACTCAAATTGCGTCGAGATTCAATACATCGGCCTCCAGCCGACTTGTATCCAAGGGGATATTGCAGTCTCGTGCACCATATGATCCTTCTCCTGTTAGTAGATTTCCGAATCCGACGCTAAAATGATAGTTAACTGTAACGTTCAGGGCGGCCTAATGCCGATGGAACACTCAAATTGCGTCGAGATTCAATACATCGTCCTCCAGCCGACTTGTCTCCATGGGGATATTACTGCCTCCGGCCACTTATGTTCGCTCTCATGTGAGTCTAGATTTTCGAATCCGACGCGAAACTGATTGTTAATTGTAACGTTCAGGGCTTCCTAATGACGCTGGAACTCTCAAATTGAGTCGAGATTCAATACATCGTCCACCAGCCGACTTGTCTCCAAGGGTCTATTGCTGCCTCGGGCACCTTATGGTCGTTCTCCTGTGAGTCTAGATTTTCGAATCCGACGCAAAAATGATAGTTAATTGTAACGTTCAGGGCCCTGTAATGACGATGGAACACTCAAATTGCGTCGAGATTCAATACATCGGCCTCCAGCCGACTTGTCTCCAAGGGTCTGTTGCTGCCTCGGGCACCTTATGGTCGTTCTCCTGTGAGTTTAGATTATCGAATCCGACGCAGAAATGATAGTAAATTGTAACGTTTAGGGCCTCCTAATGTCGATGGAACACTCAAATTGCGTCGAGATTCAATACATCGGGCTCCAGCCGACTTGTCTCCAAGGGTCTAATTCTGCCTCGGGCACCTTATGGTCGTTCTCCTGTGAGTCTAGATTTTCGAATCCGACGCGAAACTGATAGTTAATTGTAACGTTCAGGGCCTCCAAATGACGATGGAACACTCAAATTGCGTCGAGATTCAATACATCGGCCTCCAGCCGACTTGTCTCCAAGGGGATATTGCTGCCTCGGGCACAATATGATCCTTCTCCTGTGAGTCTAGATTTTCGAATCCGACGCAAAAATGATAGTTAATTGTAACGTTCAGGGCCTTGTAATGACGATGGAACACTCAAATTCCGTCGAGATGCAATACATCGGCCTCCAGCCGACTTGTCTCCAAGTGTCTGTTGCTGCCTCGGGCCCCTTATGGTCGTTCTCCTGTGGGTTTAGATTATCGAATCCGACGCAAAAATGATAGTTAATTGTAACGTTTAGGGCCTCCTAATGACGATGGAACACTCAAATTGCGTCGATATTCAATACATCGGCCTCCAGTCGTCTTGTCTCCAAGGGGTATATTGCTGTCTCGAGCACCGTATGAACTTCTCCTGTGTGTAGATTATCGAATCCGACGGTAAAATGATAAATAATTGTAACGTTCAGGGCCTTGTAATGACGGTGGAACACTCAAATTGCGTCGAGATTCAATACATCGGCCGCCAGCCGACTTGTCTGCAAGGGTCTGTTGCTGCCTCGGGCACCTTATGGTCGTTCGCCTGTGAGTTTAGATTATCGAATCCGACGCAAAAGTGATAGTTAATTGTAACGTTTAGGGCCTCCTAATGACGAAGGAACTCTCAAATTGCGTCGAGATTCAATACATCGTCCTCCAGCCGACTTGTCTCCATGGGGATATTACTGCCACCGGCCTCTTATGTTCGCTCTCATGTGAGTCTAGATTTTCGAATCCGACGTGAAACTGATTGTTAATTGTAACGTTCAGGGCCTCCTAATGACGATGGAACTCTCAAATTGCGTCGAGATTCAATACATCGTCCTCCAGCCGACTTGTCTCCAAGGGTCTATTGCTGCCACGGGCACCTTATGGTCGTTCTCCAGTGAGTTTAGATTATCGAATCCGACGCAAAAATGATAGTTAATTGTAACGTTGAGGGCATTGTAATGACGATGGAACACTCAAATTGCGTCGAGATTCAATACATCGGCCTCCAGCCGAATTGTCTCCAAGGGTATATTGCTGTCTCGAGCACAGTATGAACTTCTCCTGTGAGTAGATTTTCGAATCCGACGCGAAACTGATAGTTAATTGTAAGGTTTAGGGCCTCCTAATGACGATGGAACACTCAAATTGCGTCGAGATTCAATACATCGGCCTCCAGCCGACTTGTATCCAAGGGGATATTGCAGTCTCGTGCACCATATGATCCTTCTCCTGTTAGTAGATTTTCGAATCCGACACTAAAATGATAGTTAACTGTAACGTTCAGGGCCTCCTAATGCCGATGGAACACTCAAATTGCGTCGAGATTCAATACATCGGCCTCCAGCCGACTTGTCTCCAAGGGTCTGTTGCTGCCTCGGGCACCTTATGGTCGTTCTCCTGTGAGTCTAAATTTTCGAATCCGACGCTAAAATGATAGTTAACTGTAACGTTCAGGGCCTCCTAATGCCGATGGAACACTCAAATTGCGTCGAGATTCAATACATCGTCCTCCAGCCGACTTGTCTCCATGGGGATATTACTGCCTCCGGCCACTTATGTTCGCTCTCATGTGAGTCTAGATTTTCGAATCCGACGCGAAACTGATTGTTAATTGTAACGTTCAGGGCTTCCTAATGACGCTGGAACTCTCAAATTGAGTCGAGATTCAATACATCGTCCACCAGCCGACTTGTCACCAAGGGTCTATTGCTGCCTCGGGCACCTTATGGTCGTTCTCCTGTGAGTCTAGATTTTCGAATCCGACGCAAAAATGATAGTTAATTGTAACGGTTCAGGGCCTTGTAATGACGATAGAACACTCAAATTGCGTCGAGATTCAATACATCGGCCTCCAGCCGACTTGTCTCCAAGGGTCTGTTGCTGCCTCGGGCACCTTATGGTCGTTCTCCTGTGAGTTTAGATTATCGAATCCGACGCAGAAATGATAGTAAATTGTAACGTTTAGGGCCTCCTAATGTCGATGGAACACTCAAATTGCGTCGAGATTCAATACATCGGGCTCCAGCCGACTTGTCTCCAAGGGTCTAATTCTGCCTCGGGCACCTTATGGTCGTTCTCCTGTGAGTCTAGATTTTCGAATCCGACGCGAAACTGATAGTTAATTGTAACGTTCAGGGCCTCCAAATGACGATGGAACACTCAAATTGCGTCGAGATTCAATACATCGGCCTCCAGCCGACTTGTCTCCAAGGGGATATTGCTGCCTCGGGCACAATATGATCCTTCTCCTATGAGTCTAGATTTTCGAATCCGACGCAAAAATGATAGTTAATTGTAACGTTCAGGGCCTTGTAATGACGATGGAACACTCAAATTCCGTCGAGATGCAATACATCGGCCTCCAGCCGACTTGTCTCCAAGGGTCTGTTGCTGCCTCGGGCCCCTTATGGTCGTTCTCCTGTGGGTTTAGATTATCGAATCCGACGCAAAAATGATAGTTAATTGTAACGTTTAGGGCCTCCTAATGACGATGGAACACTCAAATTGCGTCGATATTCAATACATCGGCCTCCAGTCGTCTTGTCTCCAAGGGGTATATTGCTGTCTCGAGCACCGTATGAACTTCTCCTGTGTGTAGATTATCGAATCCGACGGTAAAATGATAAGAAATTGTAACGTTCAGGGCCTTGTAATGACGGTGGAACACTCAAATTGCGTCGAGATTCAATACATCGGCCGCCAGCCGACTTGTCTGCAAGGGTCTGTTGCTGCCTCGGGCACCTTATGGTCGTTCGCCTGCGAGTTTAGATTATCGAATCCGACGCAAAAATGATAGTTAATTGTTAAGTTTAGAGCCTCCTAATGACGATAGAAGACTCAAATTGCGTCGAGATTCAATACATCGGCCTCCAGCCGACTTGTCTCCAAGGGTCTGTTGCTGCCTCGGGCACCTTATGGTCGTTCTCCTGTGAGTTTAGATTATCGAATCCGACGCAGAAATGATAGTAAATTGTAACGTTTAGGGCCTCAAAATGTCGATGGAACACTCAAATTGCGTCGAGATTCAATACATCGGGCTCCAGCCGACTTGTCTCCAAGGGTCTAATTCTGCCTCGGGCACCTTATGGTCGTTCTCCTGTGAGTCTAGATTTTCGAATCCGACGCGAAACTGATAGTTAATTGTAACGTTCAGGGCCTCCAAATGACGATGGAACACTCAAATTGCGTCGAGATTCAATACATCGGCCTCCAGCCGACTTGTCTCCAAGGGGATATTGCTGCCTCGGGCACAATATGATCCTTCTCCTGTGAGTCTAGATTTTCGAATCCGACGCAAAAATGATAGTTAATTGTAACGTTCAGGGCCTTGTAATGACGATGGAACACTCAAATTCCGTCGAGATGCAATACATCGGCCTCCAGCCGACATGTCTCCAAGGGTCTGTTGCTGCCTCGGGCCCCTTATGGTCGTTCTCCTGTGGGTTTAGATTATCGAATCCGACGCAAAAATGATAGTTAATTGTAACGTTTAGGGCCTCCTAATGACGATGGAACACTCAAATTGCGTCGATATTCAATACATCGGCCTCCAGTCGTCTTGTCTCCAAGGGGTATATTGCTGTCTCGAGCACCGTATGAACTTCTCCTGTGTGTAGATTATCGAATCCGACGGTAAAATGATAAATAATTGTAACGTTCAGGGCCTTGTAATGACGGTGGAACACTCAAATTGCGTCGAGATTCAATACATCGGCCGCCAGCCGACTTGTCTGCAAGGGTCTGTTGCTGCCTCGGGCACCTTATGGTCGTTCGCCTGCGAGTTTAGATTATCGAATCCGACGCAAAAATGATAGTTAATTGTTAAGTTTAGAGCCTCCTAATGACGATAGAAGACTCAAATTGCGTCGAGATTCAATACATCGGCTACCAGCCGACTTGTCTCCAAGGGTCTAATGCTGCCTCGGGCACCTTTTGGTCGTTCTCCTGTGAGTTTAGATTATCGAATCCGACGCAAAAATGATAGTTAATTGTAACGTTCAGGGCCTCCTAATGCCGATGGGACACTCAAATTGCGTCGAGATTCAATACATCGTCCTCCAGCCGACTTGTCTCCAAGATTCTAATGCTGCCTCGGGCACCTTATGGTCGTTCTCTTGTAAGTCTAGATTTTCGAATCCGACGCAAAAGTGATAGTTAATTGTAACGCTCAGGGCCTTGTAATGACGATGGAACACTCAAATTGCGTCGAGATTCAATCCATCGGCCTCCAGCCGAATTGTCTCCAAGGGTATATTGCTGTCTCGAGCACCGTATGAACTTCTCCTGTGAGTAGATTTTCGAATCCGACGCGAAACTGATAGTTAATTGTAAGGTTTAGGGCCTCCTAATGACGATGGAACACTCAAATTGCGTCGAGATTCAATACATCGGCCTCCAGCCGACTTGTCTCCAAGGGTCTAATGCTGCCTCGGGCACCTTTTGGTCGTTCTCCTGTGAGTTTAGATTATCGAATCCGACGCAAAAATGATAGTTAATTGTAACGTTCAGGGCCTCCTAATGCCGATGGGACACTCAAATTGCGTCGAGATTCAATACATCGTCCTCCAGCCGACTTGTCTCCAAGGGTCTAATGCTGCCTCGGGCACCTTATGGTCGTTCTCTTGTAAGTCTAGATTTTCGAATCCGACGCAAAAGTGATAGTTAATTGTAACGCTCAGGGCCTCCTAATGACGATGGAACACTCAAATTGCGTCGCGATCCAATACATCGACCTCCAGCCGACTTGTCTCCAAGGGTCTATTGCTGCCTCGGGCACCTTATGGTCGTTCTCCTGTGAGTCTAGATATTCGAATCCGACGCAAAAATGATAGTTAATTGTAACGTTCAGGGCCTTGTAATGACGATGGAACACTCAAATTGCGTCGAGATTCAATACATCGGCCTCCAGCCGACTTGTCTCCAAGGGTCTGTTGCTGCCTCGGGCACCTTATGGTCGTTCTCCTGTGAGTTTAGATTATCGAATCCGACGCAAAAATGATAGTTAATTGTAACGTTAAGGGCCTCCTAATGACGATGGAACTCTCAAATTGCGTCGAGAATCAATAAATCGTCCTCCAGCCGACTTGTCTCCAAAGGTCAATTGCTGCCTCGGGCACCGTATGGTCGTTCTCCTGTGAGTCTAGATTTTAGAATCCGACGCAAAACTGATAGTTAATTGTAAGGTTCAGGGCCTCCTAATGACGATGGAACACTCATATTGCGTCGAGATTCAATACATCGGCCTCCAGCGGACTTGTCTCCAAGGCGATATTGCTGTCTCGAGCACCGTATGAACTTCTCCTGTGAGTAGATTATCGAATCCGACGCAAAAATGATAGTTAATTGTAACGTTCAGCGCCTCCTGATGACGATAGAACTCTCAAATTGCGTCGAGATTCAATACATCGTCCTCCAGCCAATTTGTCTCCAAGGGGATATTTCTGCCTCGGGCACCAAATGGTCCGTCTCCTGTGAGTCTGGATTTTTGAATCCGACGCGAACCTGATAGTTAATTGTAACGTTCAGGGCCTCCTAATGACGATGGAACACTCAAATTGCGTCGAGATTCAATACATCGTCCTCCAGCCGACTTGTCTTCAAGGGTCCATTGCTGCCTCGGCACCTTATTGTCGTTCTCCTGTGAGTCTAGATTTTCGAATCCGACGCAAAAATGATAGTTATTTGTAACGTTCAGGGCCTTGTAATGACGATGGAACACTCAAATTGCGTCGAGATTCAATACATCGGCCTTCAGCCAACTTGTCTCCAAGGGTCTGTTGCTGCCTCGGGCACCTTATGGTCGTTCTCCTGTGAGTTTAGATTATCGAATCCGACGCAAAAATGATAGTTAATTGTAACGTTTAGGGCCTCCTAATGACGATAGAACACTCATTTTGCGTCGCGATCCATACATCGTCCTCCAAACGACTTGTCTCCAAGGGTCAATAGCTGCCACGGGCACCTTGTGATCGTTCTGCTGTGAATCTAGATTTTCGAACCCGACGCAAAACTGATTGTTAATTGTAACGTTCAGGGCCACCTAAGGACGATGGAACACTCAAATTGAGTCGAGATTCAATACATCGACCTCCAGCCAACTTGTCTCCGTGGGGATATTGCTGCCTTGGGCTCCATGTGGTCCGTCTCCTGTGAGTCTAGATTTTCGAATCCGACGAAAAACTGATAGTTGATTGTAACATTCAGGGCCTCCTAATGACGATGGAACACTCAAATTGCGTCGCGATCCAATACATCGTCCTCCAGCCGACTTGTCTCCAAGGGTCTATTGCTGCCTCGGGCACCTTATGGTCGTTCTCTTGTAAGTCTAGATTTTCGAATCCGACGCAAAAATGATAGTTAATTGTAACGTTCAGAGCCTCCTAATGACGATGGAACTCTCAAATTGCGTCGAGATTCAATACATCGTCCTCCAGCCGACTTGTCTCCAAGGGGCTATTGCTGCCTCGGGCACCTTATGGTAGTTCTCCTGTGAGTCTAGATTTTAGAATCCGACGCAAAAATGATAGTTAATTGTAACGTTCAGGGCCTTCTAATGACGATGGAACACTCATATTGCGTCGAGATTCAATACATCGGCCTCCAGCCGACTTGTCTCCAAGGGGATATCGCTGCCTCGGGCACCACATGGTCCGTCTCCGGTGATTCTACGTTTTTGAATCCGACGCAAAACTCATAGTTAATTGTAACGTTCAAGGCCTCCTATTGGCGATGGAACACTCAAATTGCGTCGAGATTCAATACATCGACCCCCAGCCGACTTGTCTCCAAGGGTCTATTGCTGCCTCGGGCACCTTATGGTCGTTCTCCTGTGAGTCTAGATTTTCGAATCCGACGCAAAAATGATAGTTAATTGTAACGTTCAGCGCCTCCTAATGACGATGGAACACTCAAATCGCGTCGAGATTCAATACATCGGCCTCCAGCCGACTTATCTCCAAGGGGATATTGCTGTCTCGGGCACAATACGATAATTCTCCTGTGAGTCTACATTTTCGAATCCGACGAAAAACTGATAGGTAATTGTAACATTCAGGGCCTCCTAATGACGATGGAACACTCAAATTGCGTCGCGATCTAATACATCGTCCTCCAGCCGACTTGTCTCCAAGGGGTATATTGCTGCCTCAAGCACCGTATGAACTTCTCCTGTGAGTAGATTTTCGAATCCGACGCAAAAATGATAGTTAATTGCAACGTTTAGGGCCTCCTAATGACGATAGAAGACTCAAATTGCGTCGAGATTCAATACATCGGCCTCCAGCCGACTTGTATCCAAGGGGATATTGCAGTCTCGTGCACCATATGATCCTTCTCCTGTTAGTAGATTTTCGAATCCGACGCTAAAATGATAGTTAACTGTAACGTTCAGGGCCTCCTAATGCCGATGGAACACTCAAATTGCGTCGAGATTCAATACATCGGCCTCCAGCCGACTTGTCTCCAAGGGTCTATTGCTGCCTCGGGCACCTTATGGTCGTTCCCCTGTGAGTTTAGATTATCGAATCCGACGCAAAAATGATAGTTAATTGCAACGTTCAGGGCCTCCTAATGCCGATGGAACACTCAAATTGCGTCGAGATTCAATACATCGGCCTCCAGCCGACTTCCTCCAAGGGTCTATTGCTGCCTCGGGCACCTTATGGTCGTTCTCCTGTGAGTCTAGATTTCCGAATCCGACGCAAAAATGATAGTTAATTGTAACGTTCAGGGCCTTGTAATGACAATGGAACACTCAAATTGCGTCGAGATTTAATACATCGGCCTCCAGCCGACTTGTCTCCAAGGGTCTAATGCTGCCTCGGGCACCTTATGGTCGTTCTCCTGTGAGTTTAGATTATCGAATCCGACGCAAAAATGATAGTTAATTGTAACGTTTAGGGCCTTCTAATGACGATGGAACACTCAAATTGCGTCGAGATTCAATACATCGGCCTGCAGCCGACTTGTCTCCAAGGGGATATCGCTGCCTCGGGCACCACATGGTCCGTCTCCGGTGATTCTACGTTTTCGAATCCGACGCATAACTCATAGTTAATTGTAACGTTCGGGGCCTCCTATTGGCGATGGAACACTCAAATTGCGTCGAGATTCAATACATCGACCTCCAGCCGACTTGTCTCCAAGGGGATATTGCTGCATCGGGCACCTTATGGTCGTTCTCCTGTGAGTTTAGATTTTCGAATCCGACGAAAAACTGATAGTTAATTGTAACATTCAGGGCCTCCTAATGACGATGGAACACTCATTTTGCATCGCGATCCAATACATCGTCCTCCAACCGACTTGTCTCCAAGGGTCAATAGCTGCTACGGGCACCTTGTGATCGTTCTGCTGTGAGTCTAGATTTTCGAACCCGACGCAAAACTGATTGTTAATTGTAACGTTCAGGGCCACCTAATGACGATGGACCTTTCAAATTGAGTCGAGATTCAATACATCGACCTCCAGCCGACTTGTCTCCAAGGGGATATTGCTGCATCGGGCTCCATGTGGTCCGTCTCCTGTGAGTCTAAATTTTCGAATCCGACGCGAAACTGATAGTTAATTGTAATGGTCAGGGCCTCCTAATGACGATGGAACACTCAAATTATGTCGAGATTCAATACATCGGAATCCAGCCGACTTGTCTCCAAGGGTCTATTGCTGCCTCGGGCATCTTATGGTCGTTCTCCTGTGAGTTTAGATTTTCGAATCCGACGAAAAACTGATAGTTAATTGTAACATTCAGGGCCTCCTAATGACGATGGAACACTCAAATTGCGTCGAGATTCAATACATCAGCCTCCAACGGACTTGTCTCCAAGGGGATGTTGCTGTCTCGGGCACCATATGATCCTTCTCCTGTGAGTCTAGATTTTCGGATCCGACGCAAAAATGATAGTGAATAGTAACGTTCAGCGCCTCCTGATGACGATAGGACTCTCAAATTGCGTCGAGATTCTATACATCGTCCTCCAGCTGATTTGTCTCCAAGGGGATATTGCTGCCTCGGGCACCAAATGGTCCGTCTCCTGTGAGTCTGGATTTTTGAATCCGACGCAAAAATGATAGTTAATTGTAACGTTCAGGGCCTTGTAATGACGATGGAACACTCAAATTGCGTCGAGATTCAATACATCGGCCTCCAGCCGACTTGTCTACAAGGGGATATCGCTGCCCCGGGCTCCATGTGGTCCGTCTCCTGTGAGTCTAGATTATCGAATCCGACGCGAAACGGATACTTAATTGTAAGGTTCAGGGCCTCCTAATGACGATGGAACACTCAAATTGCGTCGAGATTCAATACATCTGCCTCCAGCGGACTTGTCTCCATGGGGATATTGCTGTCTCGGGCACCATATGATCCTTCTCCTGTGAGTGAAGATTTTCGAATCCGACGCAAAAATGATAGTGAATAGTAACGTTCAGCGCCTCCTGATGACGATAGAACTCTCAAATTGCGTCGAGAATCAATACATCGTCCTCCATCCGACTTGTCTCCTAGGGTCTAATGCTGCCTCGGGCACCTTACGGTCGTTTTCCTGTGAGTTTAGATTATCGAATCCGACGCAAAAATGATAGTTAATTGTAACGTTTAGGGCCTTGTAATGACGATGGAACACTCATATTGCGTCGAGATTCAATACATCGGCCTCCAGCGGACTTGTCTCCAAGGCGATATTGCTGTCTCGAGCACCGAATGAACTTCTCCTGTGAGTAGATTATCGAATCCGACGCAAAAATGATAGTTAATTGTAACGTTCAGCGCCTCCTGATGACGATAGAACTCTCAAATTGCGTCGAGATTCAATACATCGTCCTCCAGCCAATTTGTCTCCAAGGGGATATTTCTGCCTCCGTCACCAAATGGTCCGTCTCCTGTGAGTCTGGATTTTTGAATCCGACACGAACCTGATAGTTAATTGTAACGTTCAGGGCCTCCTAATGACGATGGAACACTCAAATTGCGTCGAGATTCAATACATCGTCCTCCAGCCGACTTGTCTTCAAGGGTCCATTGCTGCCTCGGCACCTTATTGTCGTTCTCCTGTGAGTCTAGATTTTCGAATCCGACGCAAAAATGATAGTTATTTGTAACGTTCAGGGCCTTGTAATGACGATGGAACACTCAAATTGCGTCGAGATTCAATACATCGGCCTCCAGCCAACTTGTCTCCAAGGGTCTGTTGCTGCCTCGGGGACCTTATGGTCGTTCTCCTGTGAGTTTAGATTATCGAATCCGACGCAAAAATGATAGTTAATTGTAACGTTTAGGGCCTCCTAATGACGATAGAACACTCATTTTGCGTCGCGATCCATACATCGTCCTCCAAACGACTTGTCTCCAAGGGTCAATAGCTGCCACGGGCACCTTGTGATCGTTCTGCTGTGAATCTAGATTTTCGAACCCGACGCAAAACTGATTGTTAATTGTAACGTTCAGGGCCACCTAAGGACGATGGAACACTCAAATTGAGTCGAGATTCAATACATCGACCTCCAGCCAACTTGTCTCCGTGGGGATATTGCTGCCTTGGGCTCCATGTGGTCCGTCTCCTGTGAGTCTAGATTTTCGAATCCGACGAAAAACTGATAGTTGATTGTAACATTCAGGGCCTCCTAATGACGTTGGAACACTCAAATTGCGTCGCGATCCAATACATCGTCCTCCAGCCGACTTGTCTCCAAGGGTCTTTTGCTGCCTCGGGCACCTTATGGTCGTTCTCTTGTAAGTCTAGATTTTCGAATCCGACGCAAAAATGATAGTTAATTGTAACGTTCAGAGCCTCCTAATGACGATGGAACTCTCAAATTGCGTCGAGATTCAATACATCGTCCTCCAGCCGACTTGTCTCCAAGGGGCTATTGCTGCCTCGGGCACCTTATGGTAGTTCTCCTGTGAGTCTAGATTTTAGAATCCGACGCAAAAATGATAGTTAATTGTAACGTTCAGGGCCTTCTAATGACGATGGAACAGTCATATTGCGTCGAGATTCAATACATCGGCCTCCAGCCGACTTGTCTCCAAGGGGATATCGCTGCCTCGGGCACCACATGGTCCGTCTCCGGTGATTCTACGTTTTTGAATCCGACGCAAAACTCATAGTTAATTGTAACGTTCAAGGCCTCCTATTGGCGATGGAACACTCAAATTGCGTCGAGATTCAATACATCGACCCCCAGCCGACTTGTCTCCAAGGGTCTATTGCTGCCTCGGGCACCTTATGGTCGTTCTCCTGTGAGTCTAGATTTTCGAATCCGACGCAAAAATGATAGTTAATTGTAACGTTCAGCGCCTCCTAATGACGATGGAACACTCAAATCGCGTCGAGATTCAATACATCGGCCTCCAGCCGACTTATCTCCAAGGGGATATTGCTGTCTCGGGCACAATACGATAATTCTCCTGTGAGTCTACATTTTCGAATCCGACGAAAAACTGATAGGTAATTGTAACATTCAGGGCCTCCTAATGACGATGGAACACTCAAATTGCGTCGCGATCCAATACATCGTCCTCCAGCCGACTTGTCTCCAAGGGGTATATTGCTGCCTCAAGCACCGTATGAACTTCTCCTGTGAGTAGATTTTCGAATCCGACGCAAAAATGATAGTTAATTGCAACGTTTAGGGCCTCCTAATGACGATAGAAGACTCAAATTGCGTCGAGATTCAATACATCGGCCTCCAGCCGACTTGTATCCAAGGGGATATTGCAGTCTCGTGCACCATATGATCCTTCTCCTGTTAGTAGATTTTCGAATCCGACGCTCAAATGATAGTTAACTGTAACGTTCAGGGCCTCCTAATGCCGATGGAACACTCAAATTGCGTCGAGATTCGATACATCGGCCTCCAGCCGACTTGTCTCCAAGGGTCTATTGCTGCCTCGGGCACCTTATGGTCGTTCCCCTGTGAGTTTAGATTATCGAATCCGACGCAAAAATGATAGTTAATTGCAACGTTCAGGGCCTCCTAATGCCGATGGAACACTCAAATTGCGTCGAGATTCAATACATCGGCCTCCAGCCGACTTCCTCCAAGGGTCTATTGCTGCCTCGGGCACCTTATGGTCGTTCTCCTGTGAGTCTAGATTTCCGAATCCGACGCAAAAATGATAGTTAATTGTAACGTTCAGGGCCTTGTAATGACAATGGAAGACTCAAATTGCGTCGAGATTTAATACATCGGCCTCCAGCCGACTTGTCTCCAAGGGTCTAATGCTGCCTCGGGCACCTTATGGTCGTTCTCCTGTGAGTTTAGATTATCGAATCCGACGCAAAAATGATAGTTAATTGCAACGTTTAGGGCCTTCTAATGACGATGGAACACTCAAATTGCGTCGAGATTCAATACATCGGCCTGCAGCCGACTTGTCTCCAAGGGGATATCGCTGCCTCGGGCACCACATGGTCCGTCTCCGGTGATTCTACGTTTTCGAATCCGACGCATAACTCATAGTTAATTGTTACGTTCGGGGCCTCCTATTGGCGATGGAACACTCAAATTGCGTCGAGATTCAATACATCGACCACCAGCCGACTTGTCTCCAAGGGGATATTGCTGCATGGGGCACCTTATGGTCGTTCTCCTGTGAGTTTAGATTTTCGAATCCGACGAAAAACTGATAGTTAATTGTAACATTCAGGGCCTCCTAATGACGATGGAACACTCATTTTGCATCGCGATCCAATACATCGTCCTCCAACCGACTTGTCTCCAAGGGTCAATAGCTGCTACGGGCACCTTGTGATCGTTCTGCTGTGAGTCTAGATTTTCGAACCCGACGCAAAACTGATTGTTAATTGTAACGTTCAGGGCCACCTAATGACGATGGACCTTTCAAATTGAGTCGAGATTCAATACATCGACCTCCAGCCGACTTGTCTCCAAGGGGATATTGCTGCATCGGGCTCCATGTGGTCCGTCTCCTGTGAGTCTAAATTTTCGAATCCGACGCGAAACTGATAGTTAATTGTAATGGTCAGGGCCTCCTAATGACGATGGAACACTCAAATTGCGTCGAGATTCAATACATCGGAATCCAGCCGACTTGTCTCCAAGGGTCTATTGCTGCCTCGGGCATCTTATGGTCGTTCTCCTGTGAGTTTAGATTTTCGAATCCGACGAAAAACTGATAGTTAATTGTAACATTCAGGGCCTCCTAATGACGATGGAACACTCAAATTGCGTCGAGATTCAATACATCAGCCTCCAACGGACTTGTCTCCAAGGGGATGTTGCTGTCTCGGGCACCATATGATCCTTCTCCTGTGAGTCTAGATTTTCGGATCCGACGCAAAAATGATAGTGAATAGTAACGTTCAGCGCCTCCTGATGACGATAGGACTCTCAAATTGCGTCGAGATTCTATACATCGTCCTCCAGCTGATTTGTCTCCAAGGGGATATTGCTGCCTCGGGCACCAAATGGTCCGTCTCCTGTGAGTCTGGATTTTTGAATCCGACGCAAAAATGATAGTTAATTGTAACGTTCAGGGCCTTGTAATGACGATGGAACACTCAAATTGCGTCGAGATTCAATACATCGGCCTCCAGCCGACTTGTCTACAAGGGGATATCGCTGCCCCGGGCTCCATGTGGTCCGTCTCCTGTGAGTCTAGATTATCGAATCCGACGCGAAACTGATACTTAATTGTAAGGTTCAGGGCCTCCTAATGACGATGGAACACTCAAATTGCGTCGAGATTCAATACATCGGCCTCCAGCGGACTTGTCTCCAAGGGGATATTGCTGTCTCGGGCACCATATGATCCTTCTCCTGTGAGTGTAGATTTTCGAATCCGACGCAAAAATGATAGTGAATAGTAACGTTCAGCGCCTCCTGATGACGATAGAACTCTCAAATTGCGTCGAGAATCAATACATCGTCCTCCATCCGACTTGTCTCCTAGGGTCTAATGCTGCCTCGGGCACCTTACGGTCGTTTTCCTGTGAGTTTAGATTATCGAATCCGACGCAAAAATGATAGTTAATTGTAACGTTTAGGCCTTGTAATGACGATGGAACACTCAAATTGCGACGAGATTCAATACATCGTCCTCCAGCCGACTTGTCTGCTAGGGTCTGTTGCTGCCTCGGGCACCTTATGGTCGTTCTCCTGTGAGTCTAGATTTTCGAATCCGACGAAAAAGTGATAGTTAATTGTAACATTCAGGGCCTCCTAATGACGATGGAACCCTCATTTTTGCGTCGAGATTCAATACATCGGCCTCCTGCCGACTTGTCTCCAAGGGTCTATTGCTGCCTCGGGCACCTTATGGTCGTTCTCCTGTGAGTCTAGATTTTGGAATCCGACGCAAAACTGATAGTTAAATGTAATGCTCAGGGCCTCTTAATGACGATGGAACACTCAAATTGCGTCGAGATTCAATACATCGACCTCCAGCCGACTTGTCTACAAGGGGATATTGCTGCCTCGGGCTCTATGTGGTCCGTCTCCTGTGAGTCTATATTTTCGAATCCGACGCGAAACTGATAGTTAATTGTACAATTCAGGGCCTCTTAATGCCGATGGAACACTCAACTTGCGTCGAGATTCAATACATCGTACTCCAGCCGACTTGTCTCCAAGGGTCTATTGCTGCCTCGGGCACCTTATGGTCGTTCTCTTGTAAGTCTAGATTTTCGAATCCGACGCAAAAACGATAGTTCATTATAACGTTCAGGCCGACCTAATGACGCAATTTGAATGTTCCATCGTCATTAGGAGGCCCTAAACCTTACAATTAACTATCGTTTTTGCGTGGTATTCGATAATCTAAAATCACAGGAGAACGACCATAAGGTGCCCGAGGCAGCGACGGACCCTTGGAGACAAGTCGGCTGGAAACCGATGTATTGATTCTTGACGCAATTTGAATGTTCCATCGTCATTAGGAGGCCCAGAACGTTATAATTCACTATCATTTTTGCGCCTGATTCGAAAATCTAGACTCACAGGAGAAGGACCATGTGGTGCCCGAGGCAGCAATAGACCCTTGGAGAAGGGTCGGCTGGAGGACGATGTATTGAATCTCGTCGCAATTTGAGTGTTTTACCGTCATTAGGAGGCCCTGAACGTTACAATTAACTATCATTTTTGCGTCGGGATTCGATAATCTAAACTCACAGGAGAACGACCATAAGGTGCCCGAGGCAGCAACAGACCCTTGTAGACAAGTCGGCTGGAGGACGATGTATTGGATCGCGACGCAAAATGAGTGTTCCATCGTCATTAGAAGGCCCTGAACGTTACAGTTAACTATCATTTTTGCGTCGGATTCGAAAATCTAGACTCACAGGAGAACGACCATAAGGTGCCCGAGGCAGCAAATGACCCTTGGAGACAAGTGGCTGGAGACCGATGTATTTAATCTCGATGCAATTTGAGTGTTCCATCGTCATTAGGAGGCCCTAAACGTTACAATTAACTATCACTTTTGCGTCGGATTCGATAATCTAAAGTCACAGGAGAACGACCATAAGGTTCCCGAGGCAGCAATAACCCCTTGGAGACAAGTCGGCTGGAGGCCGATGTATTGAATCTCGACGCAATTTGAGTGTTCCATCGGCATTAGGAGGCCCTGAACCTTACAATTAACTATCAGTTTCGCGTCGGATTCGAAAATCTAAACTCACAGGAGAACGACCATAAGGTGCCCGAGGCAGCAACAGACACTTGGAGACAAATCAGCTGGAGGACGATGTATTGAATCTCGACGCAATTTGACAGTTCTATCGTCATCAGGAGGCGCTGAACGTTACAATTAACAATCATTTTAGCGTCGGATTCTAAAATCTAGACTCACAGGAGAAGGATCATGTGGTGCCCGAGACAGCAATATCCCCTTGGAGACAAGTCCGCTTTAGGCCGATGTATTGAATCTCGACGCAATTTGAGTGTTCCATCGTCATTAGGATGCCCTGAACCTTACAATTAACTTTCACTTTCGCGTCGGATTCGAAAATCTAAACTCACAGGAGAAGGACCACGTGGTGCCCGAGGCAGCGATATCCCCTTGGAGACAAATCGGCTGGAGGACGATGTATTGAATCTCGACGCAATTTGAGTCTTCTATCGTCATTAGGAGGCCCTAAAACGTTACTATTCACTATCATTTTTGCGTCGGATTCGAAAATATAGACTCACAGGAGAAGGATCATATGGTGCCCGAGACAGCAATATCCCCTTGGAGACAAGTCGGCTAGAGGCCGATGTATTGAATCTCGACGCAATTTGAGTGTTCCATCGGCATTAGGAGGCCCTGAACGTGACAGTTAACTATCATTGTAGTGTCGGATTCGAAAATCTACTAACAGGAGAAGGATTATATGGTGCACGTAACTGCAATATCCCCTTGGATACAAGTCGACTGGAGGTCGATGTATTGACTCTCGACGCAATTTGAGTGTTCGATCGTCTTTAGGAGTCCCTGAACGTTACAATTAACTATCATTTATGCGTCGTATTCGAAAATCTACTCACAGGAGAAGTTCATACGGTGCTCGATTCAGCAATAGACCCTTGGAGACAAGTCGGCTGGAAACCGATGTATTGATTCTTGACGCAATTTGAGTGATCCATCGTCATTAGGAGGCCCTGAACGTTACAATTAACAATCATTTTTGCGTCGGATTCGAAAATCTAGACACACAGCAGATGGACCATTTGGTGCCCGAGGCAGCAATATCCCCTTGGAGACAAATCGGCTGGAGGACGATGTATTGAATCTCGACGCAATTTGAGCCTTCTATCGTCATTAGGAGGCGCTGAGCGTTACAATTAACAATCATTTTAGCGTCGGATTCGAAAATCTAGACACACAGGAGAAGGATCATATGGTGCCCGAGACAGCAATGTCCCCTTGGAGACAAGTCCGCTGGAGGCCGATGTATTGAATCTCGACGCAATTTGAGTGTTCCATCGTCATTAGGAGGCCCTGAACCTTACAATTAACTATCACTTCCGCGTCGGATTCGAAAATCTAAACTCACAGGAGAAGGACCATGTGGTGCCTGAGGCAGCGATATCCCCTTGGAGGCAAGTCGGCTGGAGGCCGATGTATTGAATCTCGACGCAATTTGAGTGTTCCATCGTCATTAGAAGGCCCTGAACGTTACAATTAACTATCATTTTGGCGTCGGATTCAATAATCTAAACTCACAG